>NC_083238.1:63127060-63298926 GCF_032191835.1 Heteronotia binoei
TTTATTATGCTGTCTGCTGATTTGCTGCTATTCACAGGTCTTGCCAATCTCCTTCATCCATTCTTAGCTGTATTTGCTCCTTGGGGGCAAGAATGTAAAGGGAAACATCCCCCTGAATGGGGCTTCTGGCTTGTAACTCCTCATTGTCTTTGGCGTGGTGGGACCACAGCCGGGTGCTTAGGATACCGCTCTGCTCCTTCAACCTCTTTTCAAGATTGTTTTGTTGTTCCAGGATTCGTTTCTTTATTGTGTCTTCCCTGCCCCCCCCCCTGGTTTTAATCTGCCTCGTGGATTTCCCAGACTGAAAGACAGACTGTGGATTTAGGGATTAATTAAAATTAACCGTGAATGATATTCAGCGGAGTAATAATGTCCATTGGTCATGGCGGGACTTTAGAATTTGTTTAATTGTAAATTGATAAGTAATTAGTCCCGTAATCTATTACTAGTATTAGATTATGAAGACTGAAAGGTGACAGCGTTCGTCTTCATTTCCTCTCTCTCTCTTTTTTAATCTTTCCCCACATCTGTTTCTTTTTAAGAACCCACCTCACCCCCCGTTCAGTCCCACATAGGCCCAGCTGCACTGAAGATTATTTTATCCTACGCAGAATTGTTGGAGGCAGCTCAAAATGTGTCTAGCTGCATCCAGAAGAGACTGTGCCAGGACTCTTCATCAGGCAACATGTGACAATAGAAGAGGGGGGTTTTAAAAAAAAAGAAGGGGGGGAGACGGGTTTCCCAGGCCGTGATCTTAAGACCCAGCCTTGTCCGCCTTCTGTGTTTGATACTGACAAGCTTGTGCGTTTCAATTATATCCCTTCTGTTTTGGGAGGAAGGAGCAAACAAGAGACTCGTCTCACTGGAGAAAAACAGAGACCAGCGAAGCCTGAATGTCACTTTTGCTTATTTCCCCTCGATCGAGCTGCTCACTCCAGTCTTGCTGAGGACTTGCTGGGGCTTCGCTCCCTGAAAGCACAGAGCGCTGGACGGCAAGGGCCTTGCCTGCGCTCCTTTCATAAATAATGCACTTGCGATCCACTTTCAGTGCACTTTGCAGCTGGGTTTTGCTGTGTGAAATGGCAAGATCCACTTGTAAATGGTACCGGAGTGGATTGAAACGGCATTATTTAGCATGTGGGAAAGCGGCAGTTTCATACATGCTAAATAATGCAGTTTCAATCCAGTGACCATTTACAAGTGGATCTTGCCATTTCACACTGCAAATTCCAGTTGCAAAGTGCACTGAAAGTGTGTGAAATTGCCATAAAATGCCTTTCTGTTTGGCTGTGTCAGCAGAGGCCAGACAACCATCGGCCTACCAATGGATTCAGATTTGTTTTAATTTAGGGGCCAGGAATATGGAAAAGCAGTGTGTGCCTGGATGGTCCTGTCGTGTGCCTGTTTCTGTTTCCCAGAGCTTGCAAACGAAATACCTTTCAGCTGGAGATATGCAGGCTCTCAAAGCGTGGTTCTTTTCGCAGCCACCTACACTTTAGTTCAGGGGTGTCAAACTCATTTGTTATGAGGGCCGAATCTAAATGAGACCTTGTCGGGCCAGGCCATGTCAGGCCGGGCCATGTGTGTACCTATTTAAGATTGGGTAGCAGAGATATAAACTTTATAAAGGACACAGACAAACACTATTTAATTTAAAAAACAAACATGCTTAAAACAGTAGCACTCAATCTTAAAGGTGCATTCTTTGAATTTTTTCCAAGAGATCCAGAGAACTAGACAAAGGAAGCTCCGGCTCTTTCCCTCCCTCCCTAGGGAACCAGAAAGAGGAGGAGCCTCAGCCAATGGAGAAAATAGAGGTTTTGCTCTGTAGCTCCTGTGCAATTGACCAAGCCTAGCAAAGCAAGCTCTCCCTTCCCCCTTCCTCCCCAAGGGAGGAGCCTCAGCCAGTGGAGAAAATAGAAGTTTTGCTCTGTAGTTCCTGTGCAATTGAGCAAGCCTGGCAAAGCAAGCTCTCCCTCCCCCCCCTTTCTCCCCAAGGGAGGAGTCTCAGCCAATGGAGAAAATAGAGTTCTGCTCTGTAGCTCCTGTGCAATTGAGCAAGCCTGGCAAAGCAAGCTGTGATGCAGAAGGAAGCAAGAGAGAGGAAGAAGGAAGCAGATGACAGCCAGTTGCTTGGGGGCCTGATAGGAGCTCTCCAGGGGCCTGATTCAGCCCCTGGGCCACATGTTTGACACCACTGTAGTCTATCTCATTTAAATGTATGCTTTAAAAATAATTTTACAATGAGTGCAGATTTGAGGACAAGAACATGGAGCACTGAATCTATCCCTTCCTCTATCTCTGCAGCTACCGTCTGCTGCCGCCTAAACCGTGTTTCAGAGCAATTACATTCTGTAGGCTCCTGTTCCCCTCCCTACTTAAGAAGCATGATGTGACTCTGAGGTTCTAGCCCAGCCTGAGAGAGTTGACTGAAAGGTTGGAGAAATTAAAGGCCCTGCAGTTGTTTGGTGGTCGAAAAACGGAGTCCGCAAGAAGCTGGGATGGTAATTTAGAGGGGGAGAGGGCGGGGGAAAGCCTCCCAATGTGAAAGAGATGCGAAAGGTTCATTTCATGCTTAATCAGAAAGGTCGTTGACCTAGAAAAGAAAGCAGGGCTGCAGCTTCAGTTGGAGATTCTAAAAGGAGACCAGTGGAGGCAAATGCACGAAAGGTTTCCCCAGTGAGATCTTCTCCAGCCGGATTCCTCCCCCACTCCGTATCCCACCATACGCTCACCTTCCGCCCTGAGCAGAAGAAATAAATAGCAGAGGAAGTAATAATCTCTTTTCTTTGGAAATTGTATACATAGGAAGAATGAATAAATAAATGTAAATGCATTTTTCGTCCTAAATGGGGTTTCTTTCTGTTTAAAAGTAGCTTGGAAAGCAGATATTTTAAAATCAGAGATCTAGTTATTTATTCACTGCCTTTTTTATCCAGCCCTTGCTTAGTGCAGCTGAGGGTGGCGCGTTGGTCTCCCTTCCTTTAGTGCAGCTGAGGGTGGCGCGTTGGTCTCCCTTTCACCTTTATGACGACAGCCCTGTGAGGAAGGGGGCTTGGCTGAGGGACAGGGATTGACCTAAGGCCACTCACGATATTATCTCATGGCAAGTGGGGATTAGAACTCAGGTCTCCCCAGGCCAAGTCCTGCAGTCTGCCACAACATCAGGCACTTGCCGAGCTCTCCCTTCAGGGGCACATAGAATCACAGAGTTGGAAGGTGTTACCGGCAATGCTTTGAGTCTCTTATTTTTAATAGGGAAAATAGCTAAGAGACTTGGTAGAGTGAATTAGGAGTGAAGGATCTTTGGTTTCAATGATACAGAGTTTAGGTTTTCAGACAAGAATAGTCCAAGCAGTGGTATTTTATAATGTTTTACTCAAGTATGTAATAAAAGGATTCACACTTAGAGCTACACAAACAAGCACTCAAGAAACTAGGAAAAATAGAGGTTATCGACAGGAATTTAAGGGTCGTTGAAGCGGGTAATATTCACCTGATCCAGAAGAGGAGACGTCTTTTTGGTGGAAAAACAGAGAGAGGGACAAGCACGGCCAGCATGACACGCCCTATAGACCCAATTACAGGAGGGATACAGACTGCAAATGGCGCCCGACAGATGGCCCGGTGATGGCTTTCCTGAATGGATACTTAATTAAAACAGTAGATCGAAAATTCCACGCATTTTCTAGAACGATGGGCTCCGACGTGATTGAATGATTTGTTACTGATTTTGGCTGACACTCAGGAAGGCATCCTTTAGGAAAGACAAAGGAGTGATAGGATAGGTCTTATCATGAATTTGAATGGAAGTGGCAGAATGGAGATGATAGGTCGAAGGAAGAAGCCATCAACAGGTACTGTCACGTTCTCAGGGTGCAGGCAGGCAGGAGTCCAAAGCCAGTCCAAGGTCAAAGTCCAGGAAGTCAAGCAGGAGCCAAGTCACCAATGCAGCATCACAAACCAGAAGCAGAAGTCAATGTTCCAAAGCCAAAAGGTCAGGGTGCCAAGGAAATCAAGCAGGTCAGGATCAGGAAGGAGCGTGGATGCAAGCCAGAGTATAGACTTGTTGCTTCCACAGGGTTACCAGGTCCTGGGTGGGAGCTATATGGGAGTCTCAATCAGCCTACTCCCTGGGTGGTAGCGACTCTGCTAGAACTCAGGGCTGAGAGATCTGAAGCGTGCCTCATGTCTTTGCTCTGAAAGTTCTTTCCAGAGCCTGTTTCGAACTCTTGAGATGGGAGGAGGAGAGCTTGGAGGAGATTGATTGTCAACAGCTGACACTGGTGCCTGGAGAGTGATTGATGGGCCAGCTGCTGTTTGTTCAGCTGAAGAACTGGTGGCAACTCTTCCAGGTCTGTTAACCCTTCCAGCTCCTCCTCATCAGGGCTCATGACACATAGCAGAAGATCAGAGTGAGAATAACACTTATCAGCAGTTCCCATGTTATTATGCATCCTGTTTGGGTGGAGGCATTGGGGGGAGGATAGGTGAGATTACACTGAGAGGCATTCAGGCGCCAACCAGAACAAGCTCTCTGCTGGGTCCATCTAAAGTGGAGTGTTTTCTTGGCCTGTTTCTGATCAGACTCCATTTTGTTTAACAGAAATAGGAGCCCCGCACTCTCTCTCTAGGTATTGGGGTGCTCCGTATTAACAGGCAGCATCTCTCAGTAACAAAGGGACCTCCAGGGTCAACTAGTCCAACCCCCTGCACAATGCAGGAAACTCACAAATACCTCCCCCTAAATTCACAGGATCTTCATTGCTGTCAGATGGCCATCTTGCCTCTGTTTAAAAACCTCCAAGGAAGGAGAGCCCACCACCTCCCAAGGAGGAAGCCTGTTCTACTGAGGAATTGCTTTAACCATCAGGAAATTCTTCCTAATGTTGAGCTGGAAACTCTTCGGATTTAATTTCAACCCATTGGTTCTGGTCCTACCTTCTGGAGCCACAGAAAACAATTCCATACCATCCTTTATATGACAGCCTTTCAAGTATGTAGTGTATTGGGCTTAAGTAAAGCACCGCGCGGCCAGGCAGCAGAGGCAACCAGGGGGAATCCCCTGGTCACTCGGCGCAGCGCACAAAAGGACTCCGCCAATCAAGATCTGTGGCGGGAAGTTTGACTGGCCAGGGTTGGACTGGGCCAGCTGGGGGGCCGTTCCGGGTAGAGTGTATATAAAGCGGGTCCCGCCCGTGTTGCCCTGTTCTGTGATGTACCATCCAATAAAGCATGTTGCCTTCAACACGTCTCGTCTCTGAGTACATTACACTGGCGACGAAGGTGGGATCTAGCTAGGAAGGCTTCCCCAAGAGGATAGCAGCTGACCTGGCTGGAGACGAGGAAGGCGCAGGACGGCAAGAAACGGAGATGCCTGCTGCCGCAATGGCGAACTCAAGTGTGGCGACGGGCCATCTTGCTGAATTCAACCCCGACAACTCAGAGAGGTGGGAGACCTACACCAAACGGGTCGAATGCTACCTGTGGGCCAACATGATCACGGACGACAACCGAATGAGGGACGTCCTGTTGGGCGTCTGCGGAGAGGCAACCTTCGAGATCGCACGAGGTCTCTCTGCCCCAGTGAAGCGCACTGAGAGGACGTACGGGGAGGTCGTCAGACTCCTCACAGGGCATTTCTCGCCCCAACCGTCCATCATCGCCTGCCGATTCCTCTTCCACAAGAGGGATCAGAAGTCCGGGGAAACGGCTGCAGTCTACCTGGTCGCTCTCCACCAGATCGCAGGGAACTGCAGTTTCGACAAGCGGGACGAAGCCCTGAGGGACCGATTCGTCTGGAGCCTCCGAGACGAAAGGCTACAACAGAAGCTCTTTGCCAAGGAAGAGCTCACCCTCCAACAAGCCTTCAACAAGGCGACTGCCTTCAAGAGGGCCACCAAAGCATACAGCCACCCACGGGGAAAGGCCGTCCACCATGAAGAGATGGCACCGGGCGACCTGGAGGACGAAGAGGTTTTCCAGCTCCGACAGCCACAAGGATTGGACCTAAGGGCCCCCACGAGACAACGAGCGACGGAGAGACCCTCCACGATCAAATGCGCCAGCTGCAGCGACCCCCACGAGAGGCGGGACTGTCCATACCGCAACATGGACTGCAGAAGTTGTGGAAAGATGGGCCACATCGCTCGGGCTTGCCGGGCCAAGAACAGCCGCCGGCGACCGACCGCGCATCACGACTCTACCGAGGCCGACCGCGCATCACGACTCTACCGAGGCCCACACAACAGCGTCAACCAGCCTGCAGGTATTGAACTTGCCCCTCTCCGCCCCCGACAAGGTCAAAATGTCGGTCCTCATCGAGGGCGCCCCATGCCTCATGGAGGTGGACTCGGGTTCCTCCATCTCCATAATTTCGGAGGAAACCCTAAGGAAACTGTGCCCCCGCCACCGCCTCCAACTGAGGCCGGACATTCTGGTGGTCAAGCGCCAGCTCACCACCTTACTGGGGCTGGCCTGGTTCCAACCACTAGGGATCCAGTTAGTGGGGGTAGAGAAAGTGCAGGCGAGTAGTTTTGAGGACGTCTGCCGGGAATTCCCAGCAGTTTTCGATGGGTCCCTGGAGAGTTACAAAGGGCCGCCCATCACCCTGCTGCTCGACCCCCTTGTCAGACCGATCTGACTCAAGGCGAGGCGGGTTCTGTTCACCTTAAAGCCAAAGATATAGGTGGAACTGGACCGCCTCACAGCCCAGGGAGTCTTAGAACCAGTGTCCTATGCGGCCTGGGAAACCCCCATAGTCACGCTGGTGAAGCCAAATGGGGACGTGCGAATTTGCGCTGACAAGTGCACGATCAACAAAGCGCTTCAAGACAACCCCTACCCCGTCCCGGTGGTCAGCCACGTACTGGCGGCCATAGCAGGGTCCAAAATCTTTGGGAAGCTGGATTTGGCGCAAGTGTACCAACAATTACCGGTCGACGCCAAGACAGCCGAAGCACAGACCATCGTGACTCACCGGGGAGCTTTTAGGGTGCGGAGGCTGCAATTTGGGGTTAGTGTAGCTCCGGGGATCTTTCAAAATATAATGGACTCTCTTCTTAAAGGGATCCCTGGAGTGCAGCCGTTTTTCGATGACGTTCTAATCGCCGCCCCCGATGCCGAGGAGTTCAGCAGCTGCCTGAGAGAGGTACTCCGCCGCTTCTAAGCGGCGGGGCTAAAAGTCAAAAAAAGAAAAATGCTTGCTAGGGGTACCGCGGGTGGAGTTCCTGGGGTTTGCCGTGGACGCAGCAGGGATCCACCCGGCAGCGGACAAGACCAGGGCTATTGTCCAAGCCCCAGCCCCCACATGCAAGGGGGAGCTACAAAGTTTCTTGGGGTTGTTGAACTTTTACCATTCGTTCTTGCCCCACAAAGCGGCCATAGCGGAACCACTCCACCGGCTGCTGGACAAACAAGCCCCGTGGGTTTGGGGAAAGTGACAAGCCGCTGCGTTTCAAGCGGTAAAAGACCTCCTTGTCTCGAACACTGTGCTCCACCACTTCAATGAAGCCCTGCCGCTGATTCTAGCTTGTGACGCTTCCCCGTAGGGGTGGGCGCCGTCCTGGGGCACCAACTCCCGGACGGAAAGGAAGTTCCGGTGGCGTATTACTCGAGAACCCTGACCCCCGCGGAGCGAAACTACGCTCAGATTGATAAAGGGGCATTGGCAATAGTGGTGGGGGTGCACAAATGTAACGACTACCTATATGGTAGGTGTTTCACCATCGCCACAGACCATAAGCCGTTCCTGGGCCTCCTCACCCCAGACCATCAGACCCCACAAATATTGTCACAGTGAGTCCTGAGGTGGAACCAATTCCTGAACTCCTACACCTACACCCGGGCAAAGCAATGGGGCATGCTGACGCCCTGAGCCACCTGCCGCTTCCCTCGACGGACGCAGATCCCACCCCGGCCCACCTGGTAATGCTCATAGAGTCTCTGCCCGAGCGGCCCCTCCACGCCGCTGAGGTGGCTCGGGCCACAGGCAGGGACCGCACCCTTGCACACGTTCTGGACTGGGTGGGTAAGGGGAGGCCGACGGGCAAGCTGGACAGTGAGTTCAGGCCCTTCGCGTCGCGCAGAGACAAACTATCCACTTACAAGGGTTGCATACTCTGGGGCAGCAGGGTGGTGGTTCCCCACCCCCCCCATGCGCAAGCAAGTTTTAGACACCCTACACGAAACTCACCTAGGGATTGTGAGAATGAAAGCCCTGGCCCGCAGTTACGTATGGTGGCCAGGCATGGATGAGGAGATTGAGGGGTGGGTGAGAAGCTGCCAACCCTGCCAAGAATCCCGGCCCGATCCGCCTAGCGCCCCCGTCCACCGCTGGGAGTCCAACTGGCAGCCCTGGTCCCGCCTGCACTTAGATTTTGCCGGGCCATACCAGGGCCAAATATTCTTCGTCCTGGTCGATTTCACTAAATGGCTAGAGGTGATCCTGGTTGCATCCACCTCCACGGCAGCGGCCGTCAGGGCTTTGCGGACGGTCTTTTGTACGCATGGGATCCCCGATACCCTGGTCACGGATAATGGGACTACATTCACCTCCCGGGAATTCTGGGAGTTTATAGGTCGGTACCTCATCCAGCACATTAGATCCGCACTCTTCCATCCGGCCACCAACGGCCAGGCAGAACGCATGGTGTGGACCACCAAAGAGGCCCCGGGTCGCATCATGCAAGGGGACTGGGACCACCGCCTGACAGCCTTCCTGTTCCGCAACAGGGTCGAGCCCCGCGGAACTACTTATGGGGAGGAAACTGATAACCAGGTTGGACAAGCTGCACCCGGACCGGGCTACAGACGTCCACAGTTCCCCCGAAGTTAGGGAAGCGGCGCGGGGGTTCTTCCCGGGCGACCCGGTGTACGCAAACCAACCGAAGTGGCCCCGCCGGCGCCGACCCTGCCTACATACGATTCCCCGAGGCCGGCTGACCCAGAACCGCCACCAGAGGCGGCCCGCCAGCCGCCGGAAGAGAATCGCCAAGAAGAGACCCCCTCTATGGGGGCCACTCCAACGCCCCAAACGACCCCAAGGTGATCAAACCAGGAACGCCGGCCCCCAGCCTACTTGCAGGATTATGTGACTTGAACTAGGGGGGAGGAGTGTAGTGTATTGGGCTTAAGTAAAGCACTGCGCGGCCAGGCAGCAGAGGCGACCAGGGGGAATCCCCTGGTCACTTGGCGCAGCGCGCAAAAGGACTCCGCCAATCAAGATCTGTGGCGGGAAGTTTGACTGGCCAGAATTGGACTGGGCCAGCTGGGGGGGGGGGGGCGTTCCGGGTAGAGTGTATATAAAGCGGGTCCCGGCCCGCGTTGCCCTGTTCTGTGATGTACCATCCAATAAAGCATGTTGCCTTCAATACGTCTCGTCTCTGAGTACATTACAAAGTACTTGCAGGTAGTCTGACCATGGAGACCTAAGACTGTTCTGGGGCAGAGAAGAGGAGGAGGTTGAATTTCTACCCCACCCTTCACTTGGAGACATGGGATGGTTTACAATCTCCTTTCCCTTCCCCTCCCCATAACAGAAACTCTGTGAGGTAGGTGGGGTTGAGAGAGCTCTGACAGAAACTGCTCTTGAGAGAACAGCTCTGAGAGATTTTGTGACTGAACCAAAGTCACCCAGCAGCTGCAAGTGGAGGAGTGGGGAATCAAACCCAGGGTTTGCTGCTTTCAACCTCTACTCCAAACTGGCTCTCAACACGCACTTATACCTCCACCACCACCTATGTCCCTCTGATCCTTGCTGTGGTTCCCAAGGGTGCCCTGGCATCTACGAGTCTGTTTCCGAGTGCCTAGTTCTTTCTTTCCCAAAGCAAAGAGCCAGCCCTGAATTCGCTCCACATTGGTGGAAAAGGAGAGGGAGGAAGAATCTGACTCTCTTTCTGTCTGCAGAGGAGCAGACAGAAAGAGCAGCTCCTTGCTTCATATGAACATATGAAGCTGCCTTATACTGAATCAGACCTTTGGTCCATCAAAGTCAGTATTGTCTTCTCAGTATTGTCTTCTGCTTCCATTATAGGAGGATGATTGATGTTAAGGACATTAAGGGGACATTAAGAGAGCGACTTCATTGTGTCAAGGGACTCTATTACCGACCCTTCTGCCCCCACCACATGGACCCTCTTGTCTCTTCCTGTCCCAGAAGGAAGAGACAAGGCTGGACCTGGTTATTCTGGCTAGGGCCATTTGCATTTCCGTGGTTGTGGGTGGGTTCAGGGATAGCTGGTGAGTCAAACCCACTCCTTTTTCAAATGTCCCCCTGCCAACCAGCAAAAGGTACTTTATATATAACCTCTGAGACTATTCAGACCCAACTATGAGAGAGGATGGTGTGGAATTGTTTTCTGTGGCCCCAGAACCAACGGGTTGAAATTAAATCAAAAGAGTTTCCGGCTCAACATTAGGAAGAACTTCCTGACCGTTAGAGCAATTCCTCAGTGGAACAGGCTTCCTCCTTGGGAGGTGGTGGGCTCTCCTTCCTTGGAGGTTTTTCAGCAGAGGCTAGATGGCCATCTGACAGCAAGGAAGATCCTGTGAATTTAGGGGGAGGTGTTTGTGAGTTTAGAGCGGTTCCTCAGTGGAACAGGCTTCTTCCTTGGGAGGTGGTGGGCTCTCCTTCCTTGGAGGTTTTTAAACAGAAGCTAAATGGCCATCTGACAGCAATGAAGATCCTGTGAATTTAGAGCGGTTCCTCAGTGGAACAGGCTTCCTCCTCGGGAGGTAGTGGGCCCTCCTTCCTTGGAGGTTTTGAATCAGAGGCTAGATGGCCATCTGACAGCGATGAAGATCCTGTGGATTTAGGGGGAGGTGTTTGTGAGTTTAGAACGGTTCCTCCGTGGAAGAGGCTTCCTCCTTGGGAGGTGGTGGGCACTCCTTCCTTGGAGGTTTTGAAACAGAGGCCAGATGGCCATCTGGCAGCGATGAAGATCCTGTGAATTTAGGGGGAGGGGCTTGTGAGTTTCCTGCATTGTGCAGGGAATTGGACTAGATGACCCTGGAGGTCCTTTCCAACTCTATGATTCTATGATTAGGAAGAACTTCCTGACCATTAGAGCAGTTCCTCAGTGGAACAGGCTTTCTCAGGAGGTGGTGGGTTCTCTTTCCTCGGAGGTTTTTAAAGAGAGGCTAGATGGCCCTCTGACAGCACTGAAGATCCTGTGAATTTAGGGGGAGGTGTTTGTGAGTTTCCTGCATTGTGCAGGGGTTGGAATAGATGGCCCTGGAGGTCCCTTCCAACTCTATGATTCTATCTTGACAAACATTTGGGGGGCTGTGCCAGTTCTGGGGTACAAGGAATATAATCACACAACCATTTTGTGCCGACCTGCCTTCTCCGGTCTCAACATGGGGAAAGTGCCTGCTGTATACCTCTGTTGATTTCCGAGAGGGAACCGTGGGCCTAGCGTACAGTAGACCATCTGCCTCGATGCCTTGCCCAGCTCAGATGAGCATCAGCTAAGGAAATGGATGTTGTTTCATTTTATTTTCTTGGATTTATATCCCGCCCTCCTCGCCAAAGTAGGCTCAGGGCAGTTACGGGGTTCTAGCTGGAAGAGTGGGAGTCCGAGTCCCAGCTGCAGCTGCCGAAGGGGAGGTTGGAGGGCAGGGGGGTTCCCACTGTGATTCTACATGGAGGTGGGCTTTGCTTTTGGCTCCCCCTCCTGGCAGAGGTCCAAGTGGTGCGCTGTCACCCTTCAACCCTGGGTGAGGCCTATGCCTCTTACTTCCCCGGAGCTTTGGATTGTTTGCTACTGATTTCCTATAAGCGGCTTTTGGTCCCCCTAGAGCAGAATTCAAAAGGGGGGGGGGAATTACAATGAATAAGCATAGCTCATTTCCTGAACACAGAAGACATGGAAGCAGACAGGAATATTTGCACATTTCAGACTTGAGCTCAAATGTAAATATTTCTTTCAGCAGTATTTTTCTCCTTTCTATTTCAATCTGCTATTTGATTTTGTACTTAGCAGTACTTTTTGTTTCACAACAGAGAATGCCAGAGCCCTTTAACATTTACTGGGTAGCAGTTTTGACATATAAAGAAAAGCTGGCAGAATTTTCTGAGGCATGATGGGAAAAAATGCTATTAGCAATTGGGACTAGCATTTTTATTCAGTACATTAAGAAGAAATATTCCATATATCTTATTAGAAGTAAAGGCTGTAAATGTGTACCTTTATATGTAAACACAAATCAAGTTGAAATAATTTAAATATGTTTTTTACCACTTTGGTATCACTCAGTAGAGAAAGCGTACTTTCGGAAGTATAAAGGCATAGAAAAAATTGATATAAAGCAAATCTGATTAAAGTGTAATCACATGAGCTGTATTATTGATACACACATATTTATATACAGTCCTATTTTCAGCAGTTTTTAATTCCTGGCAGTAAAATGCATATGAGGGGAAACAATTTCACATATTGTTGTTGTTTTACACAAATTTGGACAGATATGACTTGGCTGTGATCCAGATCAGGTTCTGGTTCAAATGTCACTTCATCTAGACAAGCAAGCTGCTGGCTCTTCGCCTCCTTCTGCAAAAGAGCAGTGAAAAGGTCTTCCAGGGCTCTTGTAGGGGGTTCTGGGAAATGTAGTTCAAGCACTCTGTCATCTGGAGATCAGTGGCAATCCCAGAAGACCTCCAATTCTATGAGCCCCTAAATAAGGTGCCTCTATCCATTATTTCCAGTGGAGGGGAGGCGTTTAAAAGGTGTGTGGTCCCTTTAAATGTGACGGCCAGAACTCCCTTTAGAGTTCAAATATGCTTGTCACAACCTTGCTTCTAGCTCCACCCCCAATGTCTCCTGGCTCCACCCCCAAACCCCCAGATATTTCTGGAGCTGGACCTGGCAACCCTACATGTGCATGTCCACCTTCTCTTTGTACCCTTGCTCAGTCTAAATGCTCGAACAGACTGTGTATGTGCTTTCTGATTTTTCTAATCCTGATTTCCAGAAACACACCCTACCTATTCCAACTAGCTCTCTAGACCGATAATGGGACGGGGCAGCCAGTAAGCTTTCTATCCCTGGAGCACAACAGCTCAAAGCTGTGGAAGGGCCACACCATACCGAGTGCTAGAAGCAGAGTGCTCAATGTGCAACTTGGTTTAGCAGAAGATACTCTCAGAATCTCTGGTGGCCATGCAAATTACTCAGTTTGTTTTTGGTGTCCCTGGTAAGCAAAGGGAAAGTGTGGTGTGGCCAAGTGCAGCCTTCGGGTGGTCACGGGGTTGTCTGACCTCCCACAGACCCACCTGAAGGAACAGGGAGGGCTAGTTGTGAGTCCTTTCCCACACCGAGGTCTGGATGAATCTGCTGCTTCAACAAGGAGCAAGATGTCATTAACCCCAATCTGGACTTCTCATCGTTAACTGGACCACCCAAGATTATTTGCACAGAATTGTGTGTTGTTGGTTTTTTATCCCTTGCCTGTCTGGTTCAATGTGCAGAACACAAAGGAATTTTACGGCACTGATAACACAGCATGGAAATAGCTCGTGCCAATTAAAGTGACTGAGTAGCAGCAAATGCCGTCAAATTTATACCTATACAAAGCTGGTTTGTTTTCTAGCGTATTGAATTTAAACAATGGCTTTTCACAGCACATGACTGTTTTGTGAAATGTGGAGTCCCGTACAGGCAATTTCTGTATAGAGTAATTTTTATTATTGGATTTTCTGTAATTATTTATTGAAACCTACCGTGTTTAAATGGACTGTGTCAGAAAGGAAAGAACTGTATGCTCACACAATTGAGTGTGAGCATACTTGCAGTTCATTCACGAACTGAAGCATTACTAATAGATCCTTGAGGTTGACTTGATGGAATTTTATCTGAGTCGAGGGCTGTTGCAGACACAAACTGCAAGCCTTCATGTCTGTATTCCTTGTCTACTTACTGCACTGTGTGGAGAAAGCATTTTTGAAACAGTTGTCCCTTCTCAAAGGAAAAAGGCTCTCGATATATTTGTCATAGGAGAAATATCGTTAGCGTAGTAATTGTGGGAGCCCGCAATGCACAGCTTAAAGACTAATGTTGGCAAACATTTCCACTCCACACGGCAGCCAGACTAATGGGCCACATTTGTGATTCATTTCGTTTTCTAGCCCCAGCTCCAGTACAGCAAAGTTATGCCCTGTCCTTTCCTTGCTGGGAGCATAACAAGATCGTTTGAATTCGTGAGAAGATACAGGCAGGGCTCATTTTGTAGCAGGAGCTCCTTTGCATATTAGGCCACACTCCTCTTATGTAGCCAATCCTCCAAGAGCTTGCAAAAAAGAGCTTTCTAAGCTCTTGGAGGATTGGCGGCATCAGGGGTGTGTGGCCTAATATGAAAAGGAGCTCCTGCTATATTAAAAAAAAACCTGGATACAGGTGATGCAAATACAATAGTTGAAAAAGCCCATGAAGGTGGACTCTGGCATTATACTTCAGAGAGGTCCCTCTCCACCCCAAAATCTCTGGGTATTTCCCACCCCAGAACTGGCAGTCTGGAAAATGTCTGGCAGCGTGCTCATTGGATCAGGGGAGAAGCAGCTTCAGAAGATTCTGACAAGAGGGGATTGGATCAACATCTGGAGCAGAGGTCCATCAGTGGATATTAGCCACAGGGTATTGCTGGAACTCTCGGTCTGGGGCAGTGATGCTCTGTATTCTTGGTGCTTGAGGGGGGGCACAGTGGGAGGGCTTCTAGTGTCCTGGCCCCACTGATGGACCTCCTGATGATACCTGGGTTTTTGGTCACTGTGTGACAGAGTGGTGGACTAGATGGGCCATTGGTCTGATCCAACAGGGCTTCTCTTATGTTCTTGCAGTGATGCTCTGTATTCCTGGTGCTTGGGGGGGCACAATGGGAGGGCTTCTAGTGTCCTGGCCCCACTGGTGGACCTCTTGATGGCACCTGGTTTTTGTTTTGTTTTTTGGCTACTGTGTGACACAGAGTGTTGGACTGGATGGGCCATTGGCCTGATCCAACATGGCTTCTCTTCTGTTCTTATGTGACACAAAGTGTTGGACTGGATGAGCCATTGGCCTGATTCAACATGGCTTCTCTTATGTTCTTATGTGACACAGAGTGTTGGACTGGATGGGCCACTGGCCTGATCCAACATGGCTTCTCTTCTGTTCTTATGTGACACAGAGTGTTGGACTGGATGGGCCATTGGCCTGATCCAACAGGGCTTCTCTTATGTTCTTATGACAGATTTTCTTGCCACCAAAATCACTCCTGGCGAGAGGATGCCTTGTAACCTTCTCAGAGCACGTCTCTTTTTATCCCATCAAGAATGCTAATAAGAAAGAGGAATAGCTCTGGCTTTGCCTTTCCTTCAGGCCAGCAAGGACCTTTCTGTTTGTGGGGTGACTGCGTTGTTTCCCATCTGCTTTGGTAAGATAAAGAAGTCTCTCTCGCCTCTCAGTTATGTGGCAAGAAGATGTGCTGTTTTCACCTCAGCCAGCAGACTCTGAGGGAAAATGCTGCTTTATGCTTATCTTTCATTATAGCTTAGTTGGAAGAGAATTGAAAGCTGTTTATATAAGTAAATCACAGCATATATCACCAGTCAGGGAGGCTCGATGTAATCACTGTTTTCTCTGAACAGTTCATTCTTGTTTGCAGATATCACCTTCCTTCCCAACTTGAAGACAAAGGTAGGTTTCCTCTTCAAAGCAATTTTCTTTCAAGAGGAAACTCTTCTCGGGATGTTTTTGACTTAAGCAGTTAGGCTGCAACACTGCTTGCATTTCACACGCTTCAGCAATGAGACGAATTTCGGGGGAATATTCCCGAATGGATCTCTTTGGGTCTGCTGTCCTAAGGGCCAGGTCAAGGGGTTTGGGCACCTTTTGCCCTGACCACCCCATGTCCATGATGTGACCCTTGCTCGGGCCACCTTCCTGGAGCCATCCCTGGGTAGGGATGTCAACTCCAGGTTGGGGGCTTCCAGGAGATCTAGGGATGGAGCCCTTTCAAGGACAGCTCTGCAAGAGCTGTGGCTGACCCAAAGCCATCCCAAGCGGAGGAGTGGGGAATCAAACCCGGTTCTCCCAGATAAGAGAGCCATGGCTGACCCAAGGCCATTCCAGCAGCTGCAAGTGGAGGAGTGGGGAATCAAACCCAGTTCTCCCAGATAAGAGAGCTATGGCTGACCCAAGGCCATCCCAGCAACTGCAAGCGGAGGAGTGGGGAATCAAACCCGGTTCTCCCACATAAGAGAGCTCTGGCTGACCCAAGGCCATTCCAGCAGGTGCAAGTGGAGGAGTGAGGAATCAAACCCGGTTCTCCCAGATAAGAGAGTTATGGCTGACCCAAGGCCATTCCATCAGGTGCAAGTGGAGGAGTGGGGAATCAAACCCGGTTCTCCCAGATAAGAGAGTTATGGCTGACCCAAGGCCATTCCAGCAGCTGCAAGTGGAGGAGTGGGGAATCAAACCCAGTTCTCCCAGATAAGAGAGCTATGGCTGACCCAAGGCCATCCCAGCAGCTGCAAGTGGAGGAGTGGGGAATCAAACCCGGTTCTCCCAGATAAGAGAGCTATGGCTGACCCAAGGCCATTCCAGCAGGTGCAAGTGGAGGAGTGGGGAATCAAACCCGGTTCTCCCAGATAAGAGAGTTATAGCTGACCCAAGGCCATTCCAGCAGCTGCAAGTGGAGGAGGGGGGAATCAAACCCGGTTCTCCCAGATAAGAGCGCTATGGCTGACGCAAGGCCATTCCAGCAGCTGCAAGTGGAGGAGTGAGAAATCGAACCCGGTTCTCCCAGATAAAAGAGTGATTAACTCTCCCAAAGGGTGATTAACATGTGGAATTCACTGCCACAGGAGGTGGTGGCGGCCACAAGTATAGCCACCTTCAAGAGGGGTTTAGATAAAAATATGGAGCACAGGTCCATCAGTGGATATTAGCCACAGTGTGTGTGTATATATAATTTTTTTTGCCACTGTGTGACACAGAGTGTTGGACTGGATGGGCCGTTGGCCTGATCCAACATGGCTTCTCTTATGTTCTTATGAGAGCTCTGGCTGACCCAAGGCCATTCCAGCAGGTGCAAGGGGAGGAGTGGGGAATCAAACCCGGTTCTCCCAGGTAAGAGAGCCATGGCTGACCCAAGGCCATTCCAGCAGGTAAGAACATAAGAGAAGCCATGTTGGATCAGGCCAATGGCCCATCCAGTCCAACACTCTGTGTCACACAGTGGCAAAAAATTTATATATATATATATATATATATATATATATATATATATATATATATATATACACACACACACACACACACACACACACACCACACACTGTGGCTAATAGCCACTGATGGACCTCTGCTCCATATTTTTATCTAAACCCCTCTTGAAGGTGGCTATGCTTGTGGCCGCCACCACGTCCTGTGGCAGTGAATTCCACATGTTAATTACCCTTTGGGTGAAGAAGTACTTCCTTTTATCCGTTTTAACCTGTCTGCTCAGCAAGTGGAGGAGTGGGGAATCAAACCCAGTTCTCCCAGATAAGAGAGCCATGGCTGACCCAAGGCCATCCCAGCAGCTGCAAGTGGAGGAGTGGGGAATCCAACCCGGTTCTCCCAGATAAGAGAGCTCTGGCTGACCCAAGGCCATTCCAGCAGCTGCAAGTGGAGGAGTGGGGAATCCAACCCGGTTCTCCCAGATAAGAGAGCCATGGCTGACCCAAGGCCATCCCTGCAGCTGCAAGTGGAGGAGTGGGGAATCAAACCCGGTTCTCCCAGATAAGAGAGCTCTGGCTGGCCCAAGGCCATTCCAGCAGCTGCAAGTGGAGGAGTGGGGAATCAAACCCGGTTCTCCCAGATGAGAGTCCGTGCACTGAGCCACTACACTAAACTGACCAAGGCCCACCCTGCTTAGCTTCTAGATCTCAGAGGTCACCACATGTTGTCTTTGACCTGGCAGGATAGTATGTGTGGTGCCAGCACCGGCCCAAGGGTGCATGGCACTCCAGGGAGGTGCCCCCCCATGCTCCACTCGCCCCCCCACTCTCCCCGCCCGCCCGCACTCGCTGCGAGGATGCCCAGCCATACTTGCTTTGAGGTCTGTGTGTGTTTTGAAGAGACCTCTGGAGGAAGTTTCTCCCCCTTCCTTTACACGTGCAGACCTCGAAGCCAGTATGGCTCGGGGTCATCGTGGCAAGCTTCTCGGGGTCCAGGTGGGAGCTGGCTGCGGCAGCAGGGCAAGCTTCAGAGGTGCAGGAGCTAGTGTGGCAGCGGCGAGCAAGCTTGGGGGGTGGGCGGGAGCTGGTTGTGGTGGCGGTGGGGGGCAGGAGCTGGCGTGGCGGCAGGGCAAGCTGCAGGGGGCGGGAGCAGAGCGGGTGGGAGGGAACTGGTGGTGGCGGGGGGGATGGTGGCAAACTAGGTGGTTGTCTTAGGAAGCCCAATTCAGCACCCCGTCCCTCCCAGCGCCCTAGGCAGCGCCTTAGTGGGGGAGCCGACCCTGTTTGGTGCTACATGGGTGGACGTTGCAATAAATTATTAATAATCGGAGGTGGTGCTAATTAGCTATCTAAGCCCTTTCCTTGAAGAATTTTTAAAATGCCCTTGGGATGTCTGCAGCCTTAAGAACGGTAAATCTGAGGCTGAAGGTATAAAACTTGGGGAATGGTTCAAGCATCTACCTGGCACATGGCCTTTAGGAAGTGCAGCTGGCATTTCTTTTCTAGTGGGCCCTTGGAAGTGGGTCATTGGGATCCTCTAACGGCATGACTGGTTGAGATATATTTTTAAGAGCTGTTTTTTACTGTTGCATTTAGCCACAGTGTATTGTTGGAACTCTCTGTCTGGGGCAGTGATGCTCTGTATTCTTGGTGCTTGGGGAGGGCACAGTGGGAGGACTTCTAGTGCCTGGGCCCCGCTGATGGACCTCCTGACGGCACTTGGGGTATTTTGGCCACTGTGTGACACAGAGTGTTGGACTGGATGGGCCATTGGCCTGATCCAACAAGGCTTCTCTTATGTCCTAATGTCTGGGGCAGTGATACTCTTTATTCTTGGTGCTTGGAGGGGGCACAGTGGGAGGGTTTCTAGTATCCTGGCCCCACTGGTGGACCTTCTGATGGTGCTTGGGTTTTTGGCCACTGTGTGACCCTGAGTGTTGGACTGGATGGGCCACTGGCCTGATCCAACAGGGCTTCTCTTATGTTCTTATATTCTTAAGTCTCCGTTTTGAGACTGTGTTGCTTTCCAGTTTGATTTTGCTGATAGTGGCTTTGAAGATAGGAGACGACTGAGGTATAAATCTTTTAAATAAGGCACAGGAAAGCAGTAGGAGTCTTGCTTCTTTATGTAAATAACCCAGTCAGGGGAAAAACCCCAACAAGCACGGATCCTGTTAACTCTGTGTGCTGTGCACAAAAAGACAGTGTCCAGTCAGGAGGTGACACACAGGTCACCTGGAAAGGTTTGTGATCTAATGGTTGTAAAATATAGAACTTCTGCAAATGTCACAAAGCTGTCATTCCTTGGCCTTAGAAGAACTGCTTTGAGATGTCATGCAACAGATATATAAAGTCTTCAGGCCTGTGAAATGTCAAACCTCCATCAGGATGAAACACAAAAGGTTAGTTTGTCACTAAAATTAGGCCAAAACAAAGGTAGAAATTTTTAAGTTCAAATAAAATACATCCATTCGAAAAATAGGATATAAGAACATATTAAGAACTCTGGTGGATCAGACTAGTGAGGCTCCATCTAGTCCAGCCTCCTATCTCACACAGTGGCCAGCCAGTTCCTCTGGAGGGCCAACAACAGGGCAGAGAGGCTGAGACATTCCCCTGAGAAGAACATCAGAAGAGCCCTGCTGGGTCAGACCAGTGAGGGTCCATCTAGTCCAGCATCATGTCTCACATAGTGGCCAATAGTTCCTCCTGAGGTCCAACAACAGGGCATGGAGGCCAAGGCCTTAACTAGACAACAGCAGAAGAGCCTTGCTGGATCAGACTATTGAGGGTCCATCGAGTCCAGCCTCCTGTCTCACACAGTGGCCAACCAGTCCCTCTGGAGGGCCAACAACAGGGCAGAGAGGCCACAGCCTTCCCCTGAGAAGGACATCAGAAGAGCCCTGCTGGGTCAGACCAGAGAGGGTCCATCTAGTCCAGTCTCCTGTCTCACACAGAGGCCAACCAGTCCCTCTGGAGGACCAACAACAGAGGAGAGAGGCTGAGGCTTCTCCCTGTGAAGAACATTGGAAGAGCCCGGCTGGGCCTTCCCCTGAGAAGAGCATCAGAAGAGCCCTGCTGGATCAGACCAGTGAGGCTCCATCTAGTCCAGCCTCCTGTCTCACACAGTGGCCAGCCAGTTCCTCTGGAGGGCCAACAACAGGGCAGAGAGGCTGAGGCCTTCCCCTGAGAAGAACGTCAGAAGAGCTCTGCTGGATCAGACCAGTGAAGGTCCATCTAGTCCAGCATCATGTCTCACATAGTGGCCAATCAGTTCCTCCTGAGGTCCAACAACAGGGCATGGAGGCCAAGGCCTTAACTAGACAACATCAGAAGAGCCTTGCTGGATCAGACTAGTGAGGATCCATCGAGTCCAGCCTCCTGTCTCACACAGAGGCCAACCAGTCCCTCTGGAGGACCAACAACAGAGGAGAGAGGCTGAGGCTTCCCCCTGTGAAGAACATCGGAAGAGCCCGGCTGGGCCTTCCCCCTGTGAAGAACATCAGAAGAGCCCTGCTGGATCAGACCAGGGAGGGTCCATCTAGTCCAGCATCCTGCCTCACACAGTGGCCAGCCAGTTCCTCTGGAGGACCAACAACAAGGCAGAGAGGCTGAGGCCTTCCCCTGAGAAGAACGTCAGAAGAGCCCTGCTGGGTCAGACCAGGAAGGGTCCATCTAGTCCAGCCTCCTGTCTCACACAGTGGCCAATCAGTTTCTCTGTTGGGCCAACAACAGGGCAGAGAGGCTGAGACATTCCCCTGAGTAGAACATCAGAAGAGCCCTGCTGGATCAGACCAGGGAGGATCCATCTAGTCCAGCCTCTTGTCTCATACAAGACCAGCCAGTTCCTCTGAAGGGCCAACAACAAGGCAGAGGGGCCGAGGCCTCCCCCTGAGAAGAACATTGGAATAGCCGTGCTTGATCACACAGTGCACACCCAGTTCCTCAGGAGGGCCAACAAGAGGGCAGAGACGCCGAGGCCTTCCCCTGAGAAGAACATCAGAAGAGCTCTGCTGGATCAGACCAGAGAGGGTCCATCTAGTCCAGCCTCCTGTCTCACACAGTGGCCAACCAGTTCTTCTGGAGGGCCAACAACAGGGCAGAGAGGCTGAGGCCTTCCCCTGAGAAGAACATCAGAAGAGCTCTGCTGGATCAGACCAGAGAGGGTCCATCTAGTACAGCCTCCTGTCTCACACAGCGGCCAAACAGTTCCTCTGGAGGGCCAACAACAAGGCAGAGAGGCCGAAGCCTCCTCCTGAGAATAGCATCAGAAGAGCCCTGCTGGATCACACAGTAGCCTCCCAGTTCCTCAAGAGGGCCAACAAGAGGGCAGAGAGGCTGAGGCCTTCCCCTGAGAAGAACAGCAGAAGAGCTCTGCTGGATCAGACCAGTGAGGGTCCATCTAGTCCACCTCCTGCCTCACACAGTGGCAACCATTTCCTCTGGACAGCCAACAACAGGGCAGAGAGGCCAAGGCTTTCCCTTGATTTTGTCTCTTGGCTCTGGGAGTCAGAGAATTAGTACTTCTGAATGTGGTGTTTCCCTCAGTCACCATAGCTAGTAGCCATTGATAGACTTATCCTCCATGAATATATCTCAACCCTATTGGAAGTCATTTATTGCTGTGACCATCATGACATCCTCTGGCAGACAGTTTGAATCACTCTCTGTGTCAAGTAGTATTTCCTTTTGTCCATCTGGAACCTCCTGCCCATTGGCTTCATTGGATGCCCTCCAGTTTTAGCATTTTGGGAGATTTTTTTCCCTCTTGGTTAACTCTCTCCAGCCTGTGCATAATTGTATAACCCCCCATCATTTCCCCCTTTAGTAATTTCTTTTCTAAATGGAAAAGACCCAGACTTAGAAGATACTCCAACCCCCTTGATTATCTTGGCTGCCCTCCTCTGTATTTTTTCCAGCTCTATCCTTTTTGAGATCCAGGGACCAGAACTGTACACCGTATTCCAGATGAGGCCACACCATTGATCTATACAGGGGCATATCAACCATTTTAGTTTGGTGTAGTGGTGAAGTGTGCGAACTCTTATCTGGGAGAACCGGATTTGATCCCCCACTCCTCCACTTGCAGCTGCTGGAATGGCCTTGGGTCAGCCATAGCTCTTGCAGAGTTTTCCTTGAAAGGGCAGCTTCTGGGACAGCTCTCTCAGCCCCACTCACCTCCCAGGGTGTCTGTTGTGGGGGAGGAAGATAAAGGAGATTGTGAGCCACTCTGAGACTCTGATTCAGAGAGAAGGGGAAAGGAAAAGAAAAGTCCGCTGTGCAAACACCAGTCGTTTCTGACTCTGGGGTGACGTTGCTCTCACAACGTTTTTATGGCAGACTTTTTACGGGGTGGTTTGCCATTGCCTTCCCTAGTCATCTACATTTTCCCTGCAGCAAGCTGGGGACTCATTTGACCAACCTCAGAAGGATGGCAGGCTGAGTCACCCTCAAGCCGGTTACCTGAAAACCCAGCTTATGCCGGGAATCAAACTCAGGTCATGAGCAGAGCTTAGGACTGCAGTACTGCAGCTTTAACATTGTGCCACAGGGCTCCTACATCAGAGAGAAGGGCGGGGTATAAATCAGTCTTCTTATCCATAAAGAGCTTTAAAGGTACTAAGCGGCCTTTTGAATGGTTTCCAGGAGCAGAGAGGCCATCTGTGTCGTTGGCATAGCGCTGGAGTTCCATGTTCCAAGCAGCTGATCATCCCGCTGATGCATTTTCAATCAACTGAGCCTTCTGAGACGTCTTCAAAGGCAGCCATACATAGGGCATATTGCAGTCTGGAGATTATGGCAGCATGAATCAGTCCAGTCAACGGAGTCCAAATAACATGGCAGAAGAAGGCACTCCCAGCAACAACGTTGATCCGCCTCTTCTGCCTGCGAGGCTGAATCCAAGAGCATCCGCAAGTTCTTGTCCAGATGTACTGAAATTTAACACTCCAGATTAAACTTCACTCTCAGCTACCTGACCGCAGCCCCAAAAGCTTCCCAGACTGAGGACTTTCCCAGCTGCCTCCAAAGACTAAGGCCGACAGCCTGTGTAGCATCTGGGTGTGAGCTGTGTTTCACCTACATCTCAGGGAATACTCACTCCAAAGCGCTGGATGAGCCTGGCCAAACAGTACAGATACAGAATCTAGAAAGCAGTCTGGTAGCAAGTTATAAGAACCCCGTGGTGCAGAGCGGTAAAGTTGCAGTACTGCAGTCCAAGATCTGCTCACGACCTGAGTTCCATCCCGGCAGAAGCTGGGTTCAGGTAGCCAGCTCCAGGTTGACTCAGCCTTCCATCCTTCCGAGGTCAGTAAAAAGAGTCCCCAGCTTGCTGGGGGAGAAAGTGTAGAGGACTGGGGAAGGCAATGGCAAACCACCCCGTAAAAAGTCTGCCGTGAAAACGTTGTGAAAGCAACGTCACCCCAGAGTCAGAAACGACTGGTGCTTGCCCAGGGGACTACATTTACCTTTTTTAGCAAGTTATAACATATATCATTGGGTTGAAAATTGTTTTTTATTTAACTGATTTTATTGATGATTATTTGTATTTTACTTTTGCACATTGCCTAGAGCCCAGTGTTGGCCGGGATGAAGCTAATAATAATAAACAACAACAACAACAATAATAATAATAATGACAAATCAGCAGCTGGAGACACTCCCCATACTTCCAGTCTGAGCTGGCCAATACGAAGTCTCCAAACAGAAATTCTTTGTTTCCTGCAGCAAGAAAACAATGAAATTGACAGATTTTATCCATAAAAACCTCTTGGCTGATGGTATCAGCTGCTAGTGATGGATCTGGCAGCATCAACCTGATGGATTGCCCTTGTCCAGCTGTAGCTGGAGACGTCTACCAAGGCCATTAGCGCTGCATGAGTCTTCAAGCCCCACCTGAGGCCAGACTGAAGTAGGTCAAGAGCAGAGGTCTCATCCAGAAAGGCCTGCAGTTGCTCTGTCCCAACCCATCCGGTCTCCTTGTCTCAGGACAGCAGACTGGACACAGGTCAATAACGCACCGCATTCCTTTTATCCAACAAGGACTTCTTAAGAAGAGATCTAATCAGGGCTTTCCCCAGCTTTATAATAATAATAACGTTTTATTTATATCCCGCCCTCCTCGCCAAGGCAGGCTCAGGGCGGCTAACAACATATCAACAGAATAAATTATACAATAGGTTTTAAAAACAACATTTAACCTTAAAAACATTCCAGTTTAAAATTACACATTAAATATATTGAGGGAGGCTCCTTGTAATAATCTTACCCACAGCAGTTTTCTCACGTTGGCATGGTTTTAATAGCTAGGATGAGCTACAATGCAATGTGCAGGAAGTGGTCTTCACTCAGGCACTCTGCTGAAATCAGTCAAGGAGACCAACACACGATAGGATCAAGACAGGTCTTTGGGCGGGCACACTTCTTGAATGCTCCACTTTTGCTTCCCTTCCCACAGGCGCAGCATCCAAGGTTAGGAAGATCTGGTGGTCAGACACCCTCAGGCTCTCCTTCCCAATTTGGGCGTTACCTTTCAAGGACTGTGAAGAAAGCAGGGCTGGGACAGGAAGGAGCTCGAAGGCAGCACAGAAACCTGATGCCTGTCACGGGTGACGAAGACGAGCTGGCATGTGAGCCAGCACTCGGTCCCTCTAGCGCGCTCCGGAGGTTGACAGCTTGCCACCACCAGTCTCCACCCCTGACCCAGCAGTGGAGGAAGAGCAGGCACAGCTGCAAGGAGGGAGCCCACCTGACTCACCCCAAGGCATAACACAATTAAGGGAATGGCTATGCCACAGCTTAGCAGCCCAGCAGAGGGACGCATGCTGAAGGGGAAGTCATTCATTAAGCCCTGAGTATTAGCAGGAGCTTCCCCAGAGCCAGTTTGGTGTAGTGGTTAAGTGCAGGAACTCTTATCTGGGAGAACCGGGTTTGATTCCCCACTCCTCTACCTGCACCTGCTGAGATGGTCTTGGGTCAGCCAGAGCTTTCATAGAGGCTGTCCTTGAAAGGGCAGCTGCTCTAAAAGAATTCTCAGCCCCACCTACTCCACAGAGTGTTTGTTGTGGGGGTGGGGGAAGGTAGAGGAGATTGTGACCGCTCTGAAACTCTGAGATTCAGAGTATAGGGCAGGATATAAATCCAAAATCTTCTTCTATAAATCCAAAAATCTTCACTGTTAATGGAAGCACCAACGGAGGTGCATTTAGCCCCTGCTTGGGGCTGGGGTCTCCATGGAAGCAACAAGTCATTTTGGTGCGTCCACCTCGGCCCCTGTACCTTTACACAGACTCTTCAGTTTCCTGACTCCCAGCTCTAGATGACCTCACTTTCTGCTCTCTGACTTGTTGACTCATCTTTCATTGGAACTTTTGGCTCTTCTCTGCACAGCGTCCGTTGGATTTCCCACTCTCTGCACTGAAGTTACAGGAAGTGTCGCGGCTCTTGCGCAGCAAGTGGAAACTGGTTTTTAGCGGTTTCTGTTTGCTGCGCAAAAGCCGTGATGCTTCCTGTAACTCTTGCGCAGATAGTAGGAAATCCGATGGATGCTGCACAAAGAAGAGGAACGTGACCACTGGGCAAGCTGAGTGCAAAATTGGTCTATGACTTTGCTCACGCCTCTCCCCAGCCTGCTTGGAGACCCACTGTGTGGGTAGGGCTGGGGGGGGGGGGGTAGTAGCCCATCAGGGCCCCTGTGAACCACCCTCTGCAGGACTTCGGGGACTCCAGACTTCTGAGACGGCAGCACTTCTTGTGTTCTAAAGGTGGCGCATCCTAGTCACCTTTAGGAATGTAGTACAGGCAGTGTTCACATTAATTTTGAAATGTGAATTGACAGGCCCATACTGTATTTGTAAAT
Organism: Heteronotia binoei; assembly: GCF_032191835.1. Lineage (NCBI taxonomy): Eukaryota > Metazoa > Chordata > Lepidosauria > Squamata > Gekkonidae > Heteronotia > Heteronotia binoei. The sequence continues at coordinate 63,153,112 of NC_083238.1, forward strand.
TAATTTTGAAAGACCTGATTTTATAAACCTTTGTGATTTAATAGAACTTGCCGAGTGGCAAATTTCATGTCACATCCTTTCCAAAGGTGTGCAGGATGATGCGTGGCTTCTAACCATCTGTGGAGAAGGTGCCACGCAACAGAAACCTGGGAATTGCTAACAATAATGGTGAATGTTAATCTCTCAGGCAAGCTACAGGGGAGAGTTGCCACGAAAGAAGTCAGCATCATTTCAGATGGGTCAAGCTAAAAATCCCGTCTGGGAACATTTATCTTCTTTTTATAGCAAAGGAAAATGAATGAAATGGTTTATCGTTTTTAGCGCTGCAGAAATACAATGAATGCAATGAAAAGTGGCAAAGGTCACGCAGTAGGAATTACTGGTGGAGCCTCAGAATCCTTCGACTTTCTTCCACAACATTTCTCTTGTTTTCTCATTTGGCCTCACATTTGAGCACTCCAACGATTCAGTCCTTAAATGGTGTTGAATATTCCAGGATCTGGTGGGCAGAATCTAGCACTGAACTGAAACACGAACTGGCAGTTAAGAGCAATGCTTCTCTTTCACATACTTTTGACCTCTAGTGCTCTAGAGCAGGGGTGGCCAATGGTAGCTCTCCAGATGTTTTTTGCCTACAACTCCCATCAGCCCCGGCCAGCATGGCCAATGGCTGGGGCTGATGGGAGCTGTAGGCAAAAAACATCTGGAGAGCTACTGTTGGCCAACCCTTCTCTAGACAATTCACAAATTACAGGGCAGAGCCCAGGCTGCTGTGTATCTGGCCATGATAAACATCGTGTGTAGATAGGTGCCCCTTCAGTTCACAGACAGCTCATGGCAACCCGAGTAAGGGGGGAGGGGCATGCTTGTGCTTGTATATTGGTTCCCCCCTTATGGGTCCTTTTAAAATTAGTAACATTTTTTAAAATTAAAAACAGGCTTTCAAGGCAAATGAGAAGCAGGGGTGGTTTGCCATTGCCTTCCTTGGTGGTCTTCCATCCAAGTCCTGACCCTGCTGGGGTTGCCTGGTCCCCTCATTCCTCCAGCGGGAAGGTTGGGGGGTGACAATTCGGGAGTGGGGGCAGCATCCCCATTGTGATGACATCACCTGGAAGTGACATCATTGCAGCAGGGATGCTCTGGTTTTGGGGCAAAAATGGGCTTAAACCAGAGGTTTGCCCAAAAAACCAGAGCGCCCCCATGCGACATCCCCAATGCCACTTCCAGATGATGTCGTTTTGGTGTAGGGTTGCCAAGTCAAACTTCAAGAAATATCTGGAATCTTTGGGGGGTGGAGCCAGGAGACGTTGGGGTGGAGCCAGGAGCAAGGGTGGGACAAGCATAACTGAACTCCCTAGGGAGTTCTGGCCATCACATTTAAAGGGACTGCACACCTTTTAAATGCCTTCCCTCCACTGGAAATAATGAAGGGTAGGGACACTTTCTTTTGGGGATCATAGAATTGGACCCCCTGGTCCAATCTTTTTGAAACTTGGAGGGTATTTTGGGGAGAGGCATTGGATGCGATGCTGAAAATTTGGTGCCTCTACCTCAAAAAACAGCCTCCCCCTCAGTCCCATATGCCCACAGATCAATTCTCCATTATAATGGAATAATGGAGTTCCCAGTAGACATTTCCCTCCCCCTCCCCACCTTCTGATGACCCTGAAGCAGGGGGAGAGCCTCCAACCCGGGGGATCCCCTGCCCCCACCTGGAGACTGGCAACCCTATTTTTGTGGGGATGTTGTGCAGCAGAGTCCCCCCCCCACTGGCCATCTGGTTTGCAGTGGGGAGGGGGACCCCCTTCTGGGACTTGGGGGCTGGCAGCCCTAGACCCTGCGAAGCTCCTGAGACCTGATGAGACCCGGCTCTGCCCTTCTGCCTTCCCCAAATAGAGCACCAAAATTATATCGTGTTATATTTTGGAACAAAGTAAAAGAAAGAGTGGGGGGGGGGGAGTAGATTTGTTTCTTTCACTGGACAGGGGGAATTAAAGATCTAAATACATATTAAAACAATAGCTTGTATCAAAAGTGTTCTTTATTTCTGTAAAGTGGGTAAGATAAACATGCATTTATCCTGACAGCTACATAGCATATAAATTCTTAAAAAAGGAAGCTGCAGTCTTATTAGCTGTGCAAGATAGTCGTACTGGCTCATTGAATGTGTGCGGGCGTGTCTGCTGTCGAATTGCAACCCTATGAATTAACGACTCCCAAAATGCCCTGCCATTAACAGCCTTGCTCAGGTCTTGCAAACTGAAGGCCATGCCTTCCTTGGTTGAGCCAATCCATCTCACTGTGGGTCTTTCTCTCTTACTGCTGACTTGCTGTAATAGGCAATGGCGTCTTCTATGGTTAGCATATTGATTGGTGGCAAAGTTGTCCTGCCTACCATGGTCCATGGGACCTCTCTTCCTCCTTTTCACCTTGCAGTTGGTCTAGAGAGCAACATGCTGTCGTTGACCCAGGATGTTTAGAGTAACCTTATATTAACGGTGTAGAATGCCTCTCCCCCAGATTCACACAGCCATGCCTTATCAGCTCGCAGAGAATGTGTGAGAAATGGAGATGTTGTCATTAGCTAACATTCCATAGCCATAAAAGAGATACTAGAAAGTAGCCTTTGAACCCTCAACTCAATTTGCATCTTTATGTTATTCTTTTGAAGTTATCTATAACCCTGCCTTTTGAAGTTTGCAGATAAGATACTATTCAATACTATGTAGACCATTACTTCCAAGGAATCCGTCCTTGGAGCAAGCTGTGGAGTTTTACAATAAAACAAGTTTTTGATTAAAGAGCAAACACTCGATTATTGCAAAATATCAGTGCTTGACACAGAGGTCCCCAGAGTGGAACTCGTGGGCGTCGTGGTGAACATATATGAACATATGAAGCTGCCTAATACTGAATCAGACCCCCCTGGGTCCATCAAAGTCAGTATCATCTCAGACTGGCAGCGGTTCCCCAGGGTCTCAAGCGGAGGTTTTCCACGCCTACTTGCCTGGACCCTTTTTTGTTGGAGATGCCAGGGATTGAACCTGGGGCCTTCTGCTTACCAAGCAGATGCTCTACCGCTGAGCCACCGTCCCTCCCCATGAACATATGAAGCTGCCTTCTACTGAATCAGACCCTCTGGGGGTTCCATCAAAGTCAGTCTTGTCTACTCAGACTGGCAGCGGCTCTTCAGGTTCTCATGCTGAGGTTTTTCATGCCTACTTGCCTGGAACCTTTTTTGTTGGACATGCTGGGGATTGAACCTGGGACCTTCTGCTTACCACCAAGTAGATTTAGAAAGTGGGTGGGGCCAAGTAGGGCTCTTGCCTGGCTGGACTTCTCATTGGTCACTGGAGATTTGGTTAGCTGGGCAGATTAAAACAACGCTGTTTTGGCAGCAGCTGCCTCCCCAGTACCGGTCACATTCTTTTTCTCCTCTTTCCTGGCTTATTAAAAAAGCGACTTGCCCTTCTTCTCTCTTGCACTTGGATTTCCTCTGTGTTTCTATGTGTGGCTCCACCTCCCATGGTGGCCATTTTGTGCTTAGCACCGTTTCCTATGACAGCCATTTTGCAGTTGTGCTCAGAATGTCAAATTCCGTGTCAGAATTTCAAAGGTGGGCACAGGCGCAAAAACAGTGGGGAACCCCCAACATAAGGGCTGTTACTAAGTGGTGAGTAGACTGACTGCAGTGTGATTTTTGGATATCTTGGAAACATCAACATTTTAGCAATGAAGTAAGAGCTCTACTTCTACAATGGAGGATGGTGGAAGACAGGAGGGCCTGGCGTGACTTTGTCCAGGGGGTCGCAAAGAGTCAGACATGACTGTGCGATTGAACAACAACAAAGAGCTCTACTGGTAGCATAACCAGGGAAAACAGATATGGTTGGCTTTCTCTTTTATGTGCTGAAGGGCAGGGGTAGGGGATTCTCCAAGTTAAACTGGAATTAAGGAGGAGTGAAGTGGAGCACTGTGAATTTTTGGACAATTGTCATGTAGCAGAATGTCCTGATTCAGAATTATTAAGCTTTGCAGTTCCACTGAGAATTATCAAGAGAGGCTACCATAAAATAATTGTTGAACTTACTAGGTGCCACAATGAAGTTCCTAGGCACCATGGCGACTCAGTGCCATTTGTCATGTGTACATATCGTTTTTTGCTTCCCATTAGAAGTCACGCTGATTCTGCCAGAACATAGTTCCAAACAGGTATGTTGTGTATCATAGCTGTGAACAGAAGATCATCATACTAACTTGTAATTGACTACGAAGTTATTAACAGCCTCTCTAAATTTGCTTACCCCTTTTCTCTCCTTGAGCCATGTGGCGCAGAGTGGTAGAGCTGCAGTACTGTAGTCTGAGCTCTCTGCTCACGGCCTGAGTTCAATCCCAGCAGAAGCTGGTTCAGGTAGCTGGCTCAAGGTTGACTCAGCCTTCCATCCTTCCGAGTAAAAGGAGTCCCCAGCTTGCTGGGGGGAAAGTGGAGATGACTGGGGAAGGCAATGGCAAGCCACCCCGTAAAAAGTCTGCCATGAAAACGTCGTGATGCGACGCCACCCCAGAGTTGGTGCTTGCACAGGGGACTACCTTTACCTTTCTCTCCTTACAGTCTGTCTCTCTCAATCTCATCTATTTCACATCTGTTTAACATTCCTTTTGCACATGCCTGCATTTCCTTCATGCTCTGAAGAGAGCTAAACGGTTTCTAATTTTGCAGAAGGTGTATTAATGAACTAGATACCACCCCAAACGACAAGAGTCATTTCTGTTAATTTTGAAACCGTTGTGCGTAAAGAGGAGTTGAAGGAGGGGGGGGGGGGCTCGCATGACGTGTGACATACTCTCATCACTTACTTTCACTCCAATCTACGAGTTCTTCTGAGCAGGAAATAATTAGAGTCTCTGAACAAAGATGAAGCAAACTTTTTGTGTTGGCTGAGTCGCCCGAAGGAAGGCAAGGGCACCTAATTACTGCTACAAACATGGCACTTTTGGGGATGAGTTTGTTTCCACTTTTTTTTTTGAGAGCCAGCTCAACCATACTTGTGTCACCAGCCTGCCTGCTAATTAAATGTTGCTCACTTCTGGCTGTACTGTTCTTGAGTGGCTGGAGCCTGATGCAGGAGAACTGCAATTAACATTTTAAAAGAGGAGGAAGAAACCAATGAATTGTACATTCGGCATGATGTTCCAGTGGCAAGCGCTTATTTTCTTTTATATGCTATCCATGTTATTTTTAACCACCATGCTTGGTGCAGATTATTACAGAGCACATTGGATAATATAGGTGGTAAAATTAAAAAGAAAAAGAAAGAAGAAGCCTACAGAAAGACAGTGGGTTGATAACATTCTGCATTAATATAACCATACTGAGGACAATGGAACGTGTTGGGCTGAAGTGATTCTGAAGAAAAGGCAAGGGCTGGTTTTTTGCTTGGTTGGTTTTTTGATCCAGATCTAAGTGGGAATGAATTTCCTGTTTTACTAATATCACCTTGAAATAGGGAAACGAATATTCAAGAAGACCATAAAAGAGTCAATAATGGAATCCACCATTAACCATTACCCAAATGTTCATGGGGAAAGACATAAAAACATAAGAGAAGCCATGTTGGATCAGGCAGTGGCCCCTCCAGTCCAACACTCTGTGTCATAAGAACATAAGAGAAGCCATGTTGGATCAGGCCAATGGCCCCTCCAGTCCAGCACTCTGTGTTATAAGAACATAAGAGAAACCATGTTGGATCAGGCCAATGGCCCATCCAGTCCAACACTCTGTGTCACATAAGACCATAAGAGAAGCCATGTTGGATCAGGCCAGTGGCCCATCCAGTCCAACACTCTGTGTCACACAATGGCCAAAAAACCCAGGTGCCATCAGGAGGTCTACCAGTGGGGCCAGGACACTAGAAGCCCTCCCACTGTGCCCCCCCCCCCCCAAGCGCCAAGAATACAGAGCATCACTGCCCTGGACAGAGAGTTCCAACTATAAGCTGTGACTAATAGCCACTGATGAACCTCTGCTCCATATGTGTATCCAATCCCCTCTTGAAGCTGTCTATGCTTGTAGCTGCCACCACCTCCTGTGGCAGTGAATTCCACATGTTAATCACCCTTTGGGTGAAGAAGTACTTCCTTTTATCCATTCTAACTGGACTAAGCATTTTCATTGAATGTCCACGAGTTCTCATATTATGAGAAAGGGAGAAAAGTACTTCTTTCTCTACCTTCTCTATCCCATGCATAATCTTGTAAACCTCAATCATGTCACCCCTCAGTCGACCTTTCTTCAAGCTAAAGAGCCCCAAGCATTTTAACCTTTTCTTACCTACCATGTAAGCCTATTCAGACAGCCCTGTGTCTCACACAGACGCGAACCAAGACAATGGGATCGGGGGCAGAGGGCAGTGCCACATGTAACAAATGATGGCATTATCCTGGCGCCATTCCTTAATGCAGACCCCTTTTCTTCCTCACAGCTTGGCTTTGCACCCAAGGAAAGACATTGTTGTCACGGGCAGCGATGACCGTCTGTGGAAAATGTGGGCCTTTCCTAATGGCAACATCATCATGAAAGGTGAAGGCCACACCGACTGGCTCTCGGGCTGCTGCTTCCACCCGAGGTAAGCAACTGGCACAAATCCCTTCTGGGGAAAGGGATGTTTGCTTTGCCTTTTCTTGATGGCCGGCTCTCTGCTGTTGAGCGAAACCTTCCGCTTTCTGCTGGGTTCCCAGACACGGGGATAAATGTCCCTTTGGCTATTGCTGTGTTGACCTAAGATTGATTGCTTTCAGTATTTTGTATTTTGCAAACTTCAGCCCCCATACTTGTGCATCTAACCAAATATAATTCAGCATTTCAGATCTTGCCATATTCTGTCTCTGTGTTCACCACAAGGTCAAGGCAGATGTGTTTAATTTTTTTTTAAAGACTGTGGGTGATTTCTTGTTGCAATGTTTATTTTATTTGGTTCCCCCCCACACACAGTCTACCTAGAATATCAGTTCACCTAGCATCATCCCACCAGTATTGGGAGGGGAAGGTGCAAATTAGGAATCAGTCATTTAAGACACTGATGTAGCCCAACAATTAATTGGGCCTAATTATCAATAACAATATTATCAAAAGCTTAGTGTATTCCAGGGGTGGCCAGTGGTAGCTCTCCAGATGTTTTTGCCTACAACTCCCATCAGCCCCAGTCAGCTTGACCAATGGCTGGGGCTGATGGGAGTTGTAGGCAAAAACATCTGGAGAGCTACCGTTGGCCACCCCTGGTGTATTCTATGTAACATAAAGCACAGACACAACTCAATAATTTAGGAAACAGAACATCCCGAAGTAGCCATCAGAAATCAAGCCCAATTTTAAAGGCAGTCCAATGCTGTTTCCCTGATGAAAGGTCTGATGTGGCCTGGGGAAGAACGATGAGTGATGTCCAAGTATTAGGGTTTGTAGAATCTTTCGGGATCAAGTGCCATGTTCTACTGGAGAAAGTTTTCCTTCCAGACGTTTCGTTCTCAGCTGCGGAGAACATCCTCAGTGGCGCTGCAGCCGGAGCAGGCGCTCTGACCTTCTTGGCTGCTGTGCATTGAGTGATGCACAGTCAATGCACAGCAGCCAAGAAGGTCAGAGCGCTTGCTCCGGCTGCAACGCCACTGAGGATGTTTTCCGCAGCTGAGAACGAAACGTCTGGAAGGAAAACTTTCTCCAGTAGAACACGGCACTTGATCCCGAAAGATTCTACAAACCCTAATGACGTTACCAGCCTTGAAAACCTGAAATCTTTGATGTCCGAGTAGATTCAAATTTTAAGGCAGCCAACAGTCCAATTATTGCAACAAGGATGTACTATTGCCTTGTTTCACAATTGCTTCTTCATGCATCAAGTAATCAATTTCAGATACAAGGGTATGAACGCCAAGTAATTCACGTCTCCAAACTTCAAGTCAATGGGAGAAACTTAATGCATACACTAGAATACACTAAGCTTTTGATAATATTGTTATTGTTTCTCTAGTGTCTGAGGCTGGTAATCACTGAAGCTTCGTGCTTTATTTTTTTGCTACCTACCTCCATGGTTCTCTTGTTGTGTTACTCATACCAGGGGTGTGTCAGCTCATTTGTGGTCCACAGAGTACACAAGGAGGCCAGGTGTGGTGGGTGGTAGGAGGAGGAAGACGTGGTTGTGATCAATGCACGCCTCGTCTCCATCCCATCTGGGGAAATGCGGATAGAGTGGCTTTCCTTTGTAGATCCACGCTGGTCATGGTGTTGTGCAGCACTGCTGTGAAAAACAAGATTTCTGTATCTGATCTGCTGTAAGAGGAACAGGTCAATCTGGCTGGTTTGACTGCAATTTGGCTGGATGGGCCTGATGGTGTAAGAAGGCACAAGGGGCTGGGTATAAGGAGCTCCACCAAAGATACACTGGAGGCGTTCCCTCTAAGCTGAGTTAGTGTGAGTGAGCTCACAGTTCTTTAGCCTCCGGCTCACACATTTCTGTCTTAGCTCAATTGATGCAGTAGCCAAATTGCTCATTCAGAACTTTAATGCCAGTAGCGCACCAAGTAGAATTTTTGCTCACAAAACCCCACAGCTTAGAGGGAACGTTGACTGGGGGGTGGTGGGGCAGGTGGTGGAGAGATATTATTTTCCGTGAGCCTCTCTTCATTGGTGCAGACAGAGGCAAATTTCAATTGTATATTCATTGAGCTGGGCCCATGGGGTAGGTTTACTATCGATGTAGTTTTCCAGCAGAGTGGACAGAAGCGATCTAGATTTGGTGCTGAGGATGCCCAAGATGATCTTCCTCGGGGACTTCCATCGACACGTTGAGGCTGCCTGGTCAGTCAAGCTCAAAACTTACTGGCCATCATGACAACCAGGGTCTGTCTGACACTGTGATGGGCCCACGACATGGAGCAGAATCGATTCTGGACCTTCCGTTCCGTCCCAAGTGGTGTGCTGGAGAGAGATCTGCTCCAGGGGCTGAGGGTTAGGCCCTTGCTGGGTTCAGATTGCTCTGTTCTGAAGCTGCAGTTGGACTTGCCCCATCTGCTTTGTGGGGGTGGTGAACAAATTCAAACAGGTTAGTGATTTGAGGTGAAGGCTTTCTGTTAGTTTCCAGGTGGCTCTGGGGGATTTTGAGAGCCTCTCTGGCGAATTCGCTGCAATGATGGGCCAACTGAGGCCATAAACAGGGTCATCAGAAAGCAGGGGGAGGGAGGGAAATGTCTGCTGGGCACTCCATTATTCCCTATGGAGACTGATTCCCATAGGGTATAGTGGAGAATTGATCCATGGGTATCTGGGGCTTGAGGGAGGCCCCTGTTCTTTGAGGTAGAGGCACCAAATTTTCAGCATAGCATCATGTGCCTCTCCTTAGAACACCCTCCAAGTTTCAAAAAGGTGGGACCAGGAGGTTCAATTTTATGAGCCCCCAAAGAAGGTGCCCCTATCCCTCATTATTTCCAATTGGAGGGAAGGCATTTTAAAAACATGTGGTCCCTTTAAGTGCGATTGCCAGAATTCCCTTCCAAGCGCAATCGTGCTTGTCACACCCTTGCTCCTGGCTCCACCCCCAAAGCCCCCTGAGATTTCTTGAGTCAGATCTGGTGACCCTAGTTCTTCCTCAGTTTCCTCTTCCATGCTCTAGTAGCCCCCCCAGCCGTGTGGTTTCCCAGGGAGCTGGGGGAATATGGAGGAGGTGCAGAGATGACGTGAGTGTCATTGATGGAAAACTTGGGATGAGTCAGACAAAGTCAGCCACAGAGTCCATTAGCAGCAGGCCTGTGCGGAGGCGGTGGTGACAGCAAAGGTTTCTTTCTCTGCCAGCCTCGCATCAGCTGAATTTCATCCAGCTCAATTGTTTAAAGTACGTAACATTTATTGGCTATGGCCAGAGACCATTACGCAGCACAAAAACAGCTGCCCGGGCAGTGATAAATAAAACCACAACAGAGTAGAGAATGATGTTAAAAATTCCCAGGGCCAAAACATAACATAAATTGCAGTGTATTACATGTCAGGCAAAATTTCTGTTTGGAGTTCCGTCGCAGCCAGCGCATACTAAAGCCTCATAGGTCATAATCTGAAAGAAGGCAGGTGGAGTTCAGGGCTGGGCTGGCTCAAAGGGTTGCAAGGAACTTGGACCTGGTAGCCGAAAAGAGATGGTAGAGCAGGATGGGGGGAGGGGAGGGGCTCCAGTCCCAGAGCTCCACAAATACACACCCCTGGAGAGACTAGTTTCAATGCAGCGGTTGACATTCATAGAATCGCAGAGTTGGAAGGGAGCTCTTGAGCCATCTAGTCTAACCCCCTGAAAATGCAGGAAATTCACAAGTACTCCCCACACCCTCAGGAACACTTGCTCCATGTCCAGAAGATGGCCAAAAAACCCCAAAACCCTCTCCAAGATCTCTGGCAAAACTGACCTGGAGAAAAATTGCTGCCTGACCCCAAAGTAGCTAAAAGCATTTCCCTGTGTGTGTAAGAAAGGCCCATGAGAACTAAGCACTGATGCGACCCTTCCTGCCCTCCTATTCAAGATCTGCCTAAGTTCACAGGATCTGCATTGCTGTCAGAGGGCCATCTAGCTTCTGTTTGAAAACCTCCAAGGTAGGAGAGCCCACCACCTCCCAAGGAGGAAGCCTCTTCCACCGAGGAACTGCTCTGTCAGGAAGTTTTTTTCTAATGTTTAGTCAAAAACTCTTTGGATTTAATTTCAACCTGTTGGTTCTGGTCTGACCTTCTGGGGCAACAGAAAACAATTCTGCACCATTCTTTATATGACAGCCCTTCAAGTATTTGAAGATGGTGATCCTATCACCTCTCAGACGCCTCCTCTCCAGGCTAAACACGCCCAGCTCCTTCAGCCTTTCCTCATAGGACTTGATCTCCAGACCCCTCCCCATCTTCATCGCCCTCCTCTGGACACGTTCCAGCTTGCCTGTGTCCCTTAAATTGTGGTACCCCAAAATGAACGTTCTTTGAAAACAGAAGGCAGTAAAGGCTTCTCTGAGTTTATGGAAGGTGATGCAAGACAAGTAAAAAGCTCTGGGGTGGTTCTACTTAAGCAGTTTAAACCAGTGGGGAAACCCAGAGCTGATAAAAACGAGTCTGTCATCAGCAGCACCTACATTCAAAATCTAGTCACAAGTTTTAGAGCCACCCAAAGTGAGATCCTAGGAGTCGACTGATACCAGGTAGCTCCAGAAAGTCCTATGATAACCTGCAGTTGGGTAGCATCGTTCTGCAGCTGGGTAAAAGACAGCCTCTATAGATGGAAAATTCTTCAGCTTTCTCCCGTAGTCTGCTAAAGCAGCATGGGCTCAAATGCTAATGGAGGATAAACCAAAGTTGGCCTGCATCAAGGCAGCTGCTGTACCTTGAGGCAAAGTTCTCTTTAAAGTCTCCTTAAAAATTCCCTTTATTTTCAAACTCGTGACTGAGCTGTTGACTCTGCCTCTCATCTCAGCCTCGTACAGAAACTGAGCAATAACTTTGCTTTGGAACAGTTTCAAGGCAGGATCTGCCAGAAAGCCACCTTCTGAATGGTAGAGATTAAGACCAGCCCTGGTCAGCTTCGTGGTGACTGAAGCAGGCCTTGGATTCAGTGGGAGCTCACAGGAGCACAGCTCCTGAACCTTTCTGAGGGTTCCTCTTCCCCCTCCCCATCTTGTCCATTGAATAGAAGGTGCAGCTGCGTAACAATCCCTGGATGAGCTCCACCATCTATTTTTCTACAAAGCGACCCCTGGACTGAAGGCTCTGCTATCACCAAATGGGCCTTCCAAGGAAAGGGTGTCAGAGAACATCACTCTGAGGTACTTGCAACTGCTCCAATGATCTACTATTCTCTTTATGCCACTGGAACTTACAAGACTTCTTTCCTAAAACCATTACCTTGGCCTTAGAGTAGCTGGTGATTCTTCTTTACAGAAGTTGCTAAGCCTATGAAACAACTTTGAGTAAGAAACCATAGAGTCATGACATCTGGTTGTGGCTGGAGGTCTCCTAGAATTTCAGCTGATCTCCAAACTACAGAGATCAGTTTCCTTGAAGAATATGGCAGCTTCAGAGAATGCTCTCTCTAGCATCACATCCGTTCCGAGCAGGCCTCAGTTTGAGGCAGAGCTCACCGGAGCAGTGCTCCGGAAGCTCCAGCCCTTGCAGGCCCCCAATCCTCCTGCAGCCCACCTCTCTGACTGTTGGAGAGTGTCATGAACCCTGACGAGGAGGAGCTGGAAGGGTTAACAGACCTGGAAGAGTTGCCTGCCAGTTGCTCAGCTGAACAAACAGCAGCTGGCCCATCAATCACTCTTGAGGCACCAGTGTCATCAGTTGACGATCAATCTCCTCCAAGCTCTCCTCCGCCCATCTCAAGGGTTTGAAGCAGGCTCTGGAAAGAACTTTCAAAGTGAAGACATGAGGCATGCTGATGTCTCTCAGCCCTGAGTTCTAGCAGAGTCACTGCCTTGTGGAAGCAACAAGTCTATTCTCTGGTTTGCATCCATGCTCCTTCCTGATTCTGACCTGCTTGATTTCCTTGGCACCCTGACCTTTTGGCTTTTGGACATTGACTTCTGATTCCGGTTTGTGATTCGGCATTGGTGACTTGGCTCCTGCCCGCCTGCACCCTGAGAACGTGACAGAGTGGTGCGGGCCAGCTGGGCTTTCCTCATGCTTCTGCAGCCACCCATGCCTCATGGACTGCTGCGGGGTGGCTGGGCTACGTCCTGCATTTCCAGCCTTGGCTAGAAAGGCAGGAAGAAGATCTCCCCCCACCCCACACACACACAGGCCTCCCGGCATGGGGTGGCTGGGCTCCATCACCCGCTTGTCTACAAAATGGCCCCTGGTTCTGAGTTGCCTGCCCCAGGTTGTGAAACACCTGGAAATGTGGAGGGGTGGAGCCCGAGGAGGCAGGTTTTGGGGAAGGGAGGGACCTCAGCAAGGTATCCTGCCGTAGAGCCCACTCGCCAAAGCAGCCGTTTTCTCCAGGGGAACTGATCTTGGGTGTCAGGAGATAAACTGGAACAGCAGGGGATCTCCAGGTTCTACCTGGAGGGTGGCAACCCTACAGGCAACTCTTGATTAAAGTCTGAGGCCCTAGTGCAAAGTTCATCATTTGGGAAATGCTGGAGGAGATTCTGGGGTGTGGCCTCTACTGATTTGGGGCCTGCAGGTCTCGGTGTTTGCTGAGTAGCTGCCATGGGGAGAGTTTGTTGTTTTTATAGGGACTCTGGTCAGAGAGCTCAGAATATTATTGGTGCTCAAGAAGGTCAGAAGTCAGAGCAGCTGAGAGCAGTTGAGGTATGCACTGGGTTTGGAAGGAGGACAGAAAAAGCATTGATCAAAAGTGAAACGTTTTGTTTCTGATTTTCAGAGAAATGAAACAAATGAAACATTCTGACTTCTAGAAGGGGAAAAAACCTCACTTGCGTCAATATTGGGTCTGAGGGTTTAACGATTAGAGTACTTTGATGTAAGTCAGTCAAGTCAGGTTGAGGTTTAAGAGAACTGAGAGACATAAAGAAGATTGGTGAGACGTTTGGACACCAAGGGCTTTAAATGGTCAAATGAAGCCATAAGGCTATATGGATTGACTTAATTTCCTAAAGTACAACCTGAGATGTCAAAAGTCAGACATTAACTTCTCCCTTTGCATTTAAATCCTCTTGCTACAGTATGTGGTCCCACTGTCCCTAGAGGCACAAGCCTGGCCTACAGTAAATAAATTGCCTATGCATCTCTTGAAACATCATGTAGAGACCAGGGTTCCCTCTAAACTGAGTTAGTGTGAGCCAGCCCACAGTTTTTTACCCTCTGGCTCACACATATTTGTCTAAGCTCAGGAAAAATGGCCCCAGAGCAAACTAATTTTATGCAGTAGCTTACAAATTGAATGCCAGTAACTCACAAAGTAGACTTTTTGCTCACAAGACTCCACAGCTTAGAGGAAGCATTGGTTGGGACCCTAAAAGGATACTTGGGGGAGAGGCAGTGCATGTCTAAGGGGGTAGCTCTCACTAAAGCTTGTTTTTGAGAAGGACGGTTGTCTGACAGTGACATCCCCAGGGGAGGGACAGTGGCCAATGGTAGAGCATCTGCTTGTTAAGCAGAAGGTCCCAGGTTCAATCCCCGGTATCTCCAACTAAAAAGGGTCCAGGCGAGTAGGCATGGAAATCCTCATCTTGAGACCCTGGAGAGCCGCTGCCAGTCTGAGTAGACAAGACTCACTTTGATGGACTGAGGGTCTGATTCAGTAGAAGGTAGCTTCATATGTTCAATATATTCAGTCATGTCACTGATAATATAAGATATGGTCTGATCTTTCCTGATGTTCTGAGATGAGCCTTGGGAAAGATGACCTAGAGCTCATTCAGGAGTTGAATTCCTGGTATTTTAAGGGGAACAGAGAAAACCAAAGATGGTGACGTGACCCAAACTGATTAAAGGAATCCACATAGAATTTGTATGTCTCCCCTCAGAGAGCTCTTGCCAAGTTCCACACATCCTTACTGGGAGACCCTCAACAACAAACTCCCACTTAACTTGCAAGACCACTTAAAAAGGGAGGTCCGTTGCCTGACAGTGTCACATCCCATAGAATCGACGAAGAGGCATCACCTTATCTGTCTGTAAGCAAAATCCATCCACCGAAGCGAAGAACTCTGCCTCTTCCTCAGAAGCCAGATTGAGATGAGTCACGCAGAGCTGTTTTGTCATAACCGGTTAGCTTCTGGCCCATCCCTGTTTGCGTCATCTTTCAGTTAAGTGAGTTTTTGAGGAAAGGTCCAATAAGAACCTTCTCCAGAAGGCCAAGTCATGATTCCTTCTGAAAGGAATTGATTTATTATTTTAGCCAAGTGGATGCTGAGCTTTTTCCTCTCTGGTTGTTGTGGCCAGGAGGGAGAGGGCTCCGGTTTACAAGCAGTGGCCTTTGTCAAGCATGTGTCAGCCTTCCCAACAACAAGAGTGAGCTGCATCTCTCCGTAACAACCTGATGGTCAGGCCACAGAGGCTACCCGATGCGCAGCCAAACTAGTATCCCAAACTACGTTATTTACTACTTAGAAGGTATAATTGTGTCGGTCTGAACACCTTTCCTTTGCACTGTACATGACACACGCAAATGCAAACATCACATTTCCTCGGCCTCTACAGAACAGAAAAATCCCGGATATCAGTGATGGGGCGAGGGAGTTGGAGGAAGAAGGATCCGAGCTTGTTATCTTCCCTCGTTCACTAGTCTCTGGTCGCAGAAGAGATTTGCATTTCAAAGGAAGGGCAAAGAAGCAGAACTGGACAGTTGTTCGATTGTTAGCAGGTCAGTGCCCTGAAGAAGCAAGATCCCATCGGTCTGCGCCAAGGGCCTGAGCAGTCGTATGCAGAGGGCGTGTTGCTTCATCCAGCCCGTTGATTCCATTGGCCCTGAACAGTCACTGAGGCCACAAAATAAGACTGGACTAACTGCAACCAAATGCTGCAGTATTCATTTGGAATACTGTGTGCAATTCTGGTCACCTCACCTCAAAAAGGATATTATAACATTGGAAAAATTCCAGAAAAGGGCAATTAAAGGGTTGGAACACTTTCCCTATGAAGAAAGGTTAAAATGCTTGGGGCTCTTTAGCTTGGAGAAATGTTGACTGCAGGGTGACATGATAGAGGTTTACAAGATTATGCATGGGATGGAGAAAGTAGAGAAAGAAGTCCTTTTCTCCCTTTCTCACAGTACAAGAACTCGTGGACATTCGATGAAATTGCTGAGCAGTCGGGTTAAAATGAATAAAAGGAAGTCCTTCTTCACCCAAAGGGTGATTAACACGTGGAGTTCACTGCCACAGGAGGTGGTGGCGGCTGCAAGCATAACCAGCTTTAAGAGGGGATTGGATATGGAGCAGAGGTCCATCAGTGGCTATTAGCCACAGTGTATATATATATATGTGTGTGTGTATACATATAATTTTTTTGGCCACCGTGTGACACAGTGTTGGACTGGATGGGCCATTGACCTGATCCAACATGGCTTCTCTTATGTTGATGATATTGGATTTATATCCTGCCCTCCATTTTGAATCTCAGAGTCTCAGAGCGGCTCACAATCTCCTATGTCTTCTCCCCCCACAACAGACATCCTGTGAGGTGAGTGGGGCTGAGAGAGCTCTTACAGCAGCTGCCCTTTCAAGGACAACTCCTGCAAGAGCTCTGGCTGACCCAAGGCCATTCCAGCAGCTGCAAGTGGAGGAGTGGGGAATCAAACCCGGTTCTCCCAGATAAGAGAGCTCTGGCTGACCCAAGGCCATTCCAGCAGCTGCAAGTGGAGGAGTGGGGAATCAAACCTGGTTCTCTCAGATAAGAGAGCTCTGGCTGACCCAAGGCCATTCCAGCAGCTGCAAGGGGAGGAGTGGGGAATCAAACCCGGTTCTCCCAGATAAGAGTCCGCACACTTAACCACTACACCAAACTGGCTCTCTTATGTTCTTATGCCAGATTGGTCTCCCGTCTGTAATGTATGCAGACTCAAGTGAGAACTGAATGCATGTTCCTGGCGCGCTCATTGGAGCCAGACGGTCAGAGCTTGGGGACTTGGGAACGATGGGCAGGAGGATCCAAAGCCCTGCTGCCCTGCTCCAATCATGGGCCCCCTGCTGGTTTGAATGGACCAATCAAACGCTTGCATGGGAACACGGGTGTGTATATAGTTGGCCCTGTGGGCCCAGTCAGCAGTCTTATGCTCAGCCTTACTATGAATCAATAAAGAGCTGATGTTTCACTACCAGCTTGCCTCTTCCATGCGTGGAACCCACTCTGTTATATTTTCTGAGCCTGCAGGGGGCACCTTGGGGATCCTGACACCAGGGGCAGGCACAACCACAAAATGGCTGCCGCAAGAGGTGGGAAGAGTGACGTCATGGCCACCCCAAGAGGTGGAGCCAACCACAGCATGTCCAGGAGTGAGGTCACGTATGGCTCAAACAGGAAATTTTTAAGCGTTTCAGGCAGAAGCTCAGCTTAACAAGATTTCTTTTCTAGTGAACTTGCTGTTTAAAAATATCCACGCTGCTTCACTGCCTGGCAGAAGGTCAGGTGTTTGAACTGCAGAGGCAGTTGCATGGCCCCCCTGAGTCTCCCAGAATCACAACCAATCTCCACACTACAGAGATCAGTCCTGGAGAAAATCATGGCTGCTCCAGTGGTTGGACTCTGCAGCATTCTGCCTCACGGAGGTCCTGCCTCAAGCTCCACCTTCATATTGCCAGAAGTTCCCTCACTCGGAGTTGGCAACCCTAGGAGATGCTCCATCTCCAAAGAAAACCGTTTCTGTCGCTTTCAGGCAGCAGGCCGGAAAGTGAGTTACGCCATCTCCCTGGAAGGGTCTGTTCAGCTTGTGTGTCCTGACCACAGCTAATCTTAGGTAAACTGATTCCCATGCACATTTGTGAAGCAAAAGCTGAAGGCAGAAGTCCCCTACCATCGTAGCTGTGGGTGCCACAGTGCCCACTAACACCTTTCCTGGTGCTCCCTACGTGTTTTTATAAAGTGGGCCGGGCCGGGGGGGGGAGCTATTGACCACTGGGGATTGGATGCATAGATTTTTAAAAACTGCCCCCGAAGCACAAGGTTTTTCACTGTGTGACTGAAAGCAAGCCGTGGTGGCCATTTTGTGACAGGCTCTGTCTTCTATGGCAGCCATTTTAGGTGGTTGCTCCCACCAGAGAGTGTCAGGATTCCAGAGGTGCCCACAGGCCCAAACTTGTTAGAAATCATTGCACAGGTAATTTGGGTCCTGAGGGACATGATAAAGACACATTTCAAAACCATTGGACTAACACACAGACACTCCAAACACACATCATTAAAACAATAAAGTAAAATACAAATAGCTCAAACTGCCTTGTGCCACTAACAAAATAGAAATTTTCAAATAGATACATTATTTGGGTATAATAATAGCAGCAGCAACAACATCAACTTCTTTGGGAACAGAATAAATAAATTATTTGGGAAGCTCCGTGGTCTTGTTCCTTTCTATGATGTAGTCTTTTGTGGTCTCCCTTTCTCTGGGAGAAGTGAGCCCTCTCATTTGTATAGCTGCTAGGCATACTAATAAGATTTTGATCCTCTATTGTTACCATGGCACCCAGTGATGCAGCCTCCAAGGGTTACTCATTAATCTTTGACCAGCGCACAGTCTTCAAAAGGCTTCTCTCCTTCTCATTTAGTTATTAAAATTAAAATGAGCCAGTCTGACTTGGAGGGGAGAAAACCGAAGGCGGCTGCGGCTGGGTTTGCCTATCACAAAAACCACGCTTTTCTTGGTGAGAGTACCGGTGGCCGTCTTCCCGTGCAGGATCTTACCAAAAAAGGAAGAAGGGGGAAAAGAAGTGCAGTTAACGTGCTTCAGATGCAAACGTTGTTGGGATGGCTGGGGGTTCGATCCTTGACGGATCAGCAGTGGGAAGCAAGTCACGCCAAGGACTGAATGGATTATGAACGTACGAAGCTGCCTTCTACTGAATCAGACCCCCCTGGGTCCATCAAAGTCAGCATTGTCTACTCAGACTGGCAGCGGCTCTCCAGGGTCTCAAGCTGAGGTTTTTCATGCCTATTTGCCTGGACTTTTTTTAGTTGGAGATCCCAGGGATTGAACCTGGGACCTTCTGCTTACCAAGCAGATGCTCTACCGCTGAGCACCTGAGTTTAGCTCTCTTTTTGGTGGGGCAAACTCATTTTGGAACCCGACAGGTGCATCAGCTCAGGGCACATTTATGCCAGTTCTGTGCCACTTTTCACAGCACAAACTTCTTGCCATTTTTGTTTCAGTTCTGCTCCCACCCTGGAGGTGAGTGCAGCTGTTCATAACTCCAAGGCAGAGAGGCTGAGCGGGGATTGGAGAGCTTTGGTCTTCCTGCCAGACAGGACTGCAGAAGGAAGGATTATTGCCTGATCATCCTTACCTGCTATTCTGACTGAGATCTGATATTCTGCATTGAAGGCAGGACCATGAAACGCTTGGCCTGCCACACCTGCTCCCCTCCGTTTCTACTTGGCTGGAGGGGACGCCACAGGAACTGCTGACTCTGCCCCTCATTTTGACTTCTGGAGCCTTTTCAGCCGCTCCGTGTCTCTCCCAGGAAAGCGGCTGTAAGGAAGAGCTGAACAAGTTCTCTGCACTCTCCTCTGATCCATTGTGCAGATCTAAGGGTGGAATTTTGCCTGGAGCTTTTCTGAAGAGAATGAAAGCTTTAAGCAGAGGCGGGCGGCTTCAGAGCCGGGGAAAGGTGGGGGAGGGGGATGCCACCACAGTCCTCCTCTCCGTGAATTCCAGGAGGCCCGTGGTCAGGCTTCAAAGGGAAGCTCGGTATCCTCTCCCTACTTTACAAGAAGAGGAACAGCTTTTAAGTTTTGTTTCGATCCAAACCGCCTCACACTGGTAACGGTTTCCTACTATGTGGTTATGTCAGGAGCGATGTTCCTTTCCAAGTTTTTCTTCATATCTGGCCCTGGCCTGAATGGCTGTATGGTTCCTTTCCTTCTGCAATTGCAACTGCTCAGCATTCCAGGCTAACAAAATCCAGTCTATTTTGACTACATAGAGGCTGTTCCTTCAAAAGTCCACCACTTCTGATCTAGGGTTCAGTTCCAAGGGGGGAATGGTGCTTGCAAATAATGCTGTTCCACACTTCAGTCTTCAGTGAAAGTCCAACAACAATTTATGACAAAAGGAAGCAGATTAAAACAAAGGCACAATTTCCATTGCAACCGACAGCAAGCCCTATAAGCAAACAGTCAAGTTGTTAAAACTCCATACCAGCATGCTGATTAAGTGCTCATCATGCTTCAGAGTCTCTGTTTGAACGCTCCATCATTGGCGACTCGTCGGAAGTGCACCACCGCTTCCCGCCCAAAGCCCCCTGCAAGTGATATCACTGCGCCCCTGCAGATAGCGGGCATCACTGCGCCTGCGCTAATGCGGATTGACGTGTCATGAGGTCAGGTAGAGCGCTCTGATCAACCAGTGACGTGACCCACATGGGATAGAACGGGAGCCTGGCTGTTGGTTGTGCGGATTATAATAGAGGCGCGTTGCAGATGGATTTTATGGTGAGTGTGACCGCACCACTGGATTCTCGCTCTTTGCTCCTGCTGCAGACAGGCTAGCCCAGCAGCCTTGGTTGACCCACCTCTAAACATCTCTTACTTTGAAGACCCCAAGGCTGTGAAATGACGCAACTTTCCACCAAACCCAAACACCCAAGGTCTTTATATCCGAAATCCATACTCTACATTGGAATAAATTACAGACAATTGCCCTATATGAAATTTAATTTTCATAGTTGATTTTGGCAACACAATGACCTTTCGGTTCAGAACGTCAGGTGGGCCGGCAAGCAATAACTGGCTGGTTGTAAGCTGTGCTCATAAAGCCTTCCCGTTTTGTGATTAAGGGAGGCTCAGTCTACTTTCCATCTTAAATGACAAGAGCAATGCCTTGTGTTCTGCTGCAATTTCACTTGGTTGGCCCCACAATATATTCTGTGACCCTCGCACTCATGTCCTCCGAGAGGGCGGTTGGCCTCCATGCCAGCAGCCCTACAGAGCAGAGATCCTGTTCACTTCCTCTGGGGGAAAAAACCCAAAACCCTAAAAGGGAGAAAGGGTGTTGGGGAGGGCAGTTCAGCCCTTCGGAAAATGTTCTTGCAATGTCAAGGCATGGTTGTGAGAAAAGGTTAGCCTTGCCTTCTCCTTTTTTAAAAAAAAAGAAATTGAAACAGCCTCTGTATCTCCTTATTAGTGGTAGTGCCAGAAATATCTGATATGGGGGCCCCCAGCCAACCGTTCCCAGCCTGTGGAATTCTAGCATGCTATAGTGGGTGCATCCAGAAATGGCCACAGCTTTTCTTCGGCCACACAGTGAATAGCCTGGTGCTGTAGTGGCAACTGCTGCCAAAGCAGTATTTTTAAAAATGTGCACAGCCAACCAGAAGCCTTTCTGGGTAGCCCCACCTGGCTCTTGGCCAAGAGACATCTGGGAGGGGATTGGCAGAGAACTCCCAATGGAATCCAGCAGTGAGTGTGAGAGCCCATTGGAGGATCTCTTGAGGGAGCGATGACGGGGCGGAAGTCCTCCTTGGCTGCTGTGGTGGCCTCAGCTCAGCCGTTCAAGATATTCCAGCACTTGTTGACGCCAAAATCTGAGCCTTTAAACTGACAGGAACTCGTGATTTAGTTGTGATGCTTCTGCAAAGTTTTTTTGGTGGGAAAATTCTCAGTTGGAAGTATTCTCAGTTGGAAGCTCATTGTAATATAGCAGAAATACAAGAAATGTCAAATACACCATCTGGTCCAGGTGGGTTGCCATGTTGATCTGAAGCAATATACCCAGAATTAAACTCTGCTGGTCTTAAAGTGTCACTGGACGATTCTACCATCTGGTCTGTTTGTGGTTCACCTTGGTCTGGTTACTGTGAGAGATACCGAGCAGGCTCTTAGGAGCTGTGGAGACTCCCGCTTGTGGTCTGGATCCTGACCCATCCTGCTTTCTGGAATCTTGTAAGGATCTTATCAATGAGCCCTGGGTGTCCCTCGTAAGTCAACCACTGACTTGTGGCACTGTTCCTAAGTCGCTAAACTCGGCAGTCACTTTAAGAACCATCTCTATACAAGAGTTATGTGGCCATTTATCACCCAGCCTCCAATTTTACCTTTTTTGGGGAAAGATGATAAAGAGAGCAGTTACAGAACAACACCAGATCTTCTGGATGATTCATCTGCTCTAGACCCCTTTCAGTCTGGTTTTAGGACAGGCTATGGGACGCTGGCGGTGCTGGTGACTTCAGTTGATTATCTCCATTTAAATGTAGACAAGAGCTGTACGTCTTTGTTGCTCTTACTGGATTTATCAGCAGCCTCTGGTACTGTGACCGTGTCGTCTTTTTGAGGCGTTTGGAGGCAGAGAGATTGAGGGAAGTGGTCTCTGAAGTGGTTTAAATCATTCCATATGGACCCAGCTCAGAGAGTTGCTGTTGGAGGCCAGTTGTCCAACACGGGGCCTGTCCTGGAGGGATCCCCTGGGCTCCGTCATTCCGCATCCCCTTTGACCTTAGGAGAAATCATTGATCCTTCAGAGTAGGCTGACAAGACCCGGTCTGATATTCCAAATCCTGCAGTGATGCTGCAGAGGTCCAGAGCCAGCGCTTGTCTGCTGCTGTGAAAGGGCTGAGGGCGAACAAGCTGAAGCGGAATCCTGAGAAGATGGGGGCGATGCGGCTTGGGAAGGCTTGACGGGAGGGCACGGCGATTTCCGCTTTTCATGGGGTTCAGCTGACCCTTGCTAACATGCTCGGCACTAGGCTGTGCTAAGAGAGAGTTGGCTGCATCTGGGCTGTGTGGCCTAATATGCAAAGGGGTCCTGCTGCAAAACAGGCCCTGGTCAAGAGCCTTGGTCCACCTTCCTTCAGCCTGGAAGAGGGCTCCCTGCCTTGGTCTGGATTCATGCCCACTAATCTTAGGACTGGACTTAGAACATGGGCCTGCCCTCCAAGGCAGCCCTGGAATTCCAGTTGCTGCAGAATGCCACAGCTTGGTTCCTGCCCAAAGCCAGGGGGAGCATCCATGTTGTGTACATTCCGCAGTCACGCCATTGGTGGCCACGCTGCTACCTGGTTCACTTCAAAGTCCGAGTCCAGCGGCGCCTTTAAGGCCAACAAAGCTTTCATGTGTGGGCACACTTCTTCAATTCACGTCATCCGTTATCACTTGCGAAGCTCTTCATGAGCCTGAACTCCCATAACTTGCAGGAGCACCTCTCTAGCTGTGTTCTGCCATTGTGGCTTTCTCATCTGAGCAAAGGTTTCTGAGGATTAGCAACTGCCCATACGCCTATATTCCCTGTTGTGCCTTGTGTCTTGTGAACCTGGCTGGCTGAGGGAGACCAGGAAGCCCCCAGTCGTCTCCTCCTCCTCTTCTTCTACTACTACTGAAATGTTCAGGAGGCCATGAACAGTCTAGGAGGGAATAGGATTGCAGGCTATTGCAGTGTTTACTGGTGGTCTCACCATGGTTTTACTGCACTGTTTTCTACCTTTGCAGTCTGTTCTCTGCACCATTTATGAAGAAGAAGAAGATATTGGATTTATAGCCCGTCCTCCACTCCGAAGAGTCTCAGAGTGGCTCACAATCTCCTTTACCTCCCTCCCTCACAACAGACACCCTGTGAGGTGGGTGGGGCTGGAGAGGGCTCTCCCAGAAGCTACCCTTTCAAGGACAGCTCTGCCAGAGCTCTGGCTGACCCAAGGCCATTCCAGCAGGTGCAAGTGGAGGAGTGGGGAATCAAACCCGGTTCTCCCAGATAAGAGTCCGCACACTTAACCACTACACCATACTGGCTCTCAAACTGGCAAGGCATGCTTTAAACTACCCCCCCACCCCCAATATGCATTGTTTCCTAATTCTGTAATGCAAGTCTTTTTGCATTGTCTGTTGAATGCCTTACACTGTCTGACTGAATTGCTTGTTATAGTTTGTCACTCTCCTGGAGTCTGTGAGAAAGGTGGGCTGCAGGAATAAATGAATAGGTTTTGACTAATTCTGTTTCCTAACTGCAAACTGCTGTTGTTGAGTATCCCTTGCCCTAGCCCTGGGTGGAGGGTTTCCAGGGCATCCAGGGAGCTGGTAAGGAAGGGTCTCCAGCATGAGTTCTTTGACCTCTCTAGAATGCAGCCCATTGGCTTTTTCTTCCTTCACTTGTGCTCATGACCACCAGGATTTGAAGCTACATGTTTGCAAATGGTGGCCTGTGAGGACATAATGAATCATAGAATCATAGAGTGGGAAGGGACCTCCAGGCTCATCTAGTCCAACCTCCTGCACAATGCAGGAAACTCACAAACCCCTCCCCCTAAATTCACAGGATCCTCATTGCTGTCAGATGGCCATCTAGCCTCTCCTTAAAAACCTCCAAGGAAGGAGAGCCCACCACCTCCCGAGGAAGCCTGTTCCACTGAGGAACTGCTCTAATGGTCAGGAAGTTCTTCCTAATGTTGAGCCGGAAACTCTTTTGATTTAATTTCAACCCGTTGGTTCTGGTCCTACCTTCCAGGGCCAAAGAAAACAATTCCACACCCTCCTCTAGATGACAGCCCTTCAGGGACTTGAAGATGGTGATCCTATCACCTCTCAGCCGCCTCCTCTCCAGGCTAAACATCCCCAGCTCTTTCAACCTTTCCTCATAGGACTTGGTGTCCAGACCCCTCACCATCTTCGTTGCCCTCCTCTGGACACGTTCCTTCTTAAAATGTCTATATCCTTCTTAAAATGTGGTGCCCAAAACTGAACACAATACACTGAAAGCTGCTATAGGTGGTCTGTCTGCTACTCAGTTCCAGTTTATGATGCTGATCTATGTAATTCTGGCCTGCTGGTGGGCCTCTGTCATGCGAGCTGGCTGTCCATCCCTCGGTTGATTGTTTTTTGGGAAATGTAAGTGGTTGTAAATTGGATCAAGAGCTCCTTCCTAACCACCTCCCAGCCCATAATTTCAGGGATGTAGCTACAGAAAAGGAATCTGTCTAAAGCAGGGTCCCCACCCCAACGCGGTACCTGTGGGCACCATGGAGTGCACCAGCAGCTCTCCCAGCACACATCAAGAGTTTGGACTTCTGCCCTGCAAGGCTTCTGATTGGCCACTGGAGGGAGGTTTGATTGGCTGAGCAGAGTTTTGTGAAACACTGCTTTGATAGCATCCACCACCACAGCACGATGATCTTACTGTGTGACTGAAGGTAATCGGTGGCAGCCGTTTTGTGGCTGGCTCCGCCTCCTGTGGAAGCCATTTGGTGACGGCCATTTTGTGTCTGCACCCACCACAGAATGTCAGAATTCCAAAGGTGCGCACAGACTCAGAAGGGTTGGGGGGGCCCTGATCTAAATAAATGTTGAATTGGTGGCTGTGGCTGAGGGAGTGTTTTCTACAGATTTGACTCTTGGACTCAACAGGGACTTGGGATGGTTAGCTCACGGCAGAAAAGCAATTGTACCTCTTTGCAGGTCAATAGACACTCTTAATGTTTGGCTTTATCTCCCTGCTCATTAACAATTGGGAGTGGTCCACACCTACCATGGGTGGCCTGGTTATTCTTTCGGCTGTATCTCATTTTTCACCCCTTTTCTGTAAAGCCACATAACAAGTCTGGGTCCCAAGAAGCTGGGTCTTCCGGCTGACCCCCCCGCCCCAATCTCCACTCTTTTGGGTATTTTTATTTTATTTTTATTTGATTTGATTTATATCCCGCCCTCACAACAATAAAATAAAAAACAACCAGTTTAAAAAGTGCATGACATTAATATGACAATTTAAAATGCAATAATTAAATAGTCATTAAAACAATCTGGTGCTGATATCATATGTTGTTGTTTCGCTTCCGATGGCTTCAGTGTTCTTACATTTCCTCCCACAATAACAGTAACTCTAGATCAGTTAAAGGCCAACCGGAGTGTGGTTTTACAGGCCTTCTGGAACACGTGAGATCCTGCAAGGCCCTCATGTCCTCCGGTAGCTGGTTCCACCAGTAGGGGGCTGATACCAAGAAGGCCCCTATCTCTGGTAGATTGTAGTCTATGGACATATGAAGCTGCCTTATACTGAGTTAGACCCTTGGTCCATCAAAGTCAGTATTGTCTACTCAGACTGGCTCTCCAGGGTCTCACGCTGAGGTTTTTCACACCTATTTGCCTGGGCCCTTTTTTGGAGATGCCGGGGATTGAACCTGGGACCTTCTGCTTCCCAAGCAGATGCTCTACCACTGAGCCACCATCCCTAGCCTCCCTTGGCCCAGGGATCACTAGTAGGTTTTGGGATCTCTGGGGAACGTGTGGGGAGAGACGGTCCCTAACACTTCATGTATCTGAGAAAGTGGGCTCTTACTTATGAGAAGGTTTACACCACAGTATAGTCACTAGTCGTTACAGGGCTGCAACACTCCTTGTTATTTTGACCAGCAGGGTGCTCGGTGGCACATGTGCCCCTCTGAAGTTTCAGCTGTGGATTTTCATTTATTTATTTATTTTGGTAATAAGGACGTGGATATTCTTGCTTTGCAAAGTTCCAGTCTGTGAATTTGAAAACCGTGGCTTTTGGTAGAAGGAAAATGAGCATAGCGTTTTCCTATCCCTTCTTTATGGCCTCTCGAAGCTGTAGACTTTTATCTTCTTAAAAGGGAGCTTGGTTATATTTTTAGGCGATACCTGAACAGCACAGCACACTGTATCAATCTTCTTGACAATGATAATGCCCTCATAAATCAATGTCAAGTGAGAAGAAAAGCATTTGAGGACAGAAAGTCCAGCTGATTCCAAAGTACGTAGGGATAGAGTTTGTTCATGGGAAATGTCAGGCAGCCCGGTTCTGAGAGTCCACACAGTGCTCACACACAAGAGATGGCGAGGCTCCACCGGGGGGGGGGGTCTTTTGTCCCCAGCCGCCAAGCCCTGCTCTCAATTGGCTGGCCTAGCCTGGTATGGTAGCAAGGTTGCTGCTGATGTGGTGACGGCACTTCCAGCACACACCAGAAGTGATGTCATCACACCGCTGGCAAGGTGGGGCATTCTGGTTTTTGGGTCAAAACTCTCTGGAAAAACCAGCTTCTGTAGTAGAGTCCCCCCCCCCCCCAAATATCAGATTGTCCTGCGTCAGCGGTGATGTTGCAGTGATGCTAGGTAAGTCCCCCCTGGCCTCACTGTTTGCTATCAAAACTGGATCCTCGAAACTGGGCCGTTGAAGTTTCCTGCAAGATCCCCAACTGATCCTGCCCAGTTCTTGTCTTCCTTGGCCAGAGTGGAGAAGCCAGGGCCTTATTCTGAAATGTGAAGGAAATGATTGACCCCTTTTCTGGCAGCTTCCATGTTCATAGATGGTCAAGAAACGTAAAGCAAAACAAAATGCCTAATGGAGAATAATCTGGATGCATTTTAGGGTGAGATTAGATACTGGCAAAAGGAAGCCTGCCTTGGCAGGGGATGGGTGGGATACAAATCCAATCAGTCAGTCAGTTAATCAATCAATCAGTAAAGCCCATGCTTAATATTTGAATGGATTCTGTTATATGATAGCTGCATTTGGTTACAGAAGATGATGATATTGGATTTATATCCTGCCCTATACTCTAAATCTCAGAGTCTCAGAGCGGCTCACAATCTCCTTTATCTTCTCCCCACACAAGGTGGGTGGGGCTGAGAGGGCTCTCCCAGCAGCTGCCCTTTCAAGGACAACCTCTGCCAGAGCTATGCTGACCCAAGGCCATTCCAGCAGGTGCAAGGGGAGGAGTGGGGAATCAAACCCGCTTCTCCCAGATAAGAGTCCGCACACTTAACCACTACACCAAACTGGCTCTCAGAAGATAGTCATAGCCAAATTGTCCTTCCACTCACTTCTCTCCTTGTGTTCAACATACAAGACTTGAAGCCAGGGCTGGCCCTAGACTTCTGGCCCCCTAGGCAAGGCTTACTTCTGGCACCCCCCCCCCAAACTGACGCACCCCAAACAGCCAAGATCAGAAACGGCCTGAAAGCAAGTGTACAAATTACAAGAATCAGAAAGAAGGAATTGTGAAGGAGACAGACGTCAGTCATCATGTTAAGGAAGGTTTTGAAAAAGCAGACCCATTACAGTTTGAGCTGCTGAAAGTGTTAGGACAAGGTTCCTATGGAAAGCTCGTTGAAACCTCGCGTGAAACAGGGCATTTAGCACATCCCTGTTGCGTCCTCCTGCCTTGCTGCATTCCATCCAGGTACTGGCTAAAAGAGAAGAACTGGAGCATCGGACTCTGTTTCCACGGCATTGCACACTACTTCCCGACTCCAATATCAAGGAACAGATTGTCGGATATCAATATAGGAATGGTTGTTTTGGGAGTAGTTTTTCTTTGCACTTTGTGATACACACTGTATTTTCTATGAATAATTTGCTATATAAATAATAGAATTTCTAAGTATTTGAGGTTGATTTAACGTGAATGCCTGTGTGGCTTTCTCCTCCTGGCCGCCTGGGGATTGGCAGCCCTAAGAAGGCCAGCCCCCTAGGCGATCACCTGCTTTGCCTAGTGGCAGAGCTGGTCCTGCTCGAAGCGTGGGGCATGGAGTATTTCGGCAGCTTTAGGAAGTTCAGTGGCCAAGATCAAATCGATTATTCCAGAGCCTCCATTTCTTAGCTCTGGTTAAGTGAAACTCATTTGCCTCTAATGGAGCCATAGAGAGGCATAAACTTGTGTGGTCTGGCCTTGCTATTTGAAGGGACGGAGATGGAGCATGGGGGTCGTGTCTTGCTTTCTCTAAGAGGACGCTTTGCCTTGGAGCCTTCGCTTAGTATCAAGGCGGGGGAAGAAGCCCTTGCTGGGCCAGGGTGTGTCTGTGTTTAATTCCAGCACGACCAGGGTTAGGAAGAGGTGTTCCTTGTGGTGACTGCAAAGCTGTATCTGGAATGTACAGGATGGTGGCTTTGGAACAGCCGGGACTGACCGGCCCTCTGCTGGAAATCATTGCTCCCATTGCCTAACTCATGGGTCCCCTCAGCATGGTCCCTGCAGCCTCCAGGGCACCTGCCAAAACTTTCCTTTCTGCCCACCAAGCATTTATAGAAAGTGGGAGAGGCCAGGAGGGCTGTTGCCCAGCAGGGCTTGTGATTGGCTGTGCAGAGTAAAAAGCATCTAGTTAGGTAGGCGAAGTTTCTGCCTGAAGAGTTACTAGCACAGTTAGGCATAACCTGGCTCCCTGACATTTTGTGGAGAGCCAGTTTGGAATAGTGGTTAAGTGCGCAGATTCTTATCTGGGAGAACTGGGTTTGATTCCTCACTCCTCCACTTGCACCTGCTGGAATGGCCTTGGGTCAGCCGGAGCTCTCTCACAGAGGTTGTCCTTGAAAGGGCAGCTGCTGGGAGAGCCCTCTCAGCCCCACCTACCTCACAGGTTGTCTGTTGGGGTGGGGGAGGAAGATAATGTGGATCGTAAGCCACTCTGAGACTCTGATTCAGAGAGAAGGAAAGGAAAGGTCCCCTGTGCAAGCACCAGTCATTTCCAACTCTGGGGTGACATTGCTCTCACAACGTTTTCATGGCAGACTTTTTATGGGGTGGTTTGCCATTGCCTTCCCCAGTCATCTATGCTTCCCCCCCAGCAAGCTGGTACTCATTTTACCGACCTCGGAAGGATGGAAGGCTGAGTCAACCTTGGGCCGGCTACTTGAAAACCCAGCTTCAGCCGGGGATCGAACTCAGGTCGTGAGCAGAGAGTTCAGACCACAGTACTGCAGTACTGCTGCTTTACCACTCTGCACCATGGGGCCGCCTAGTCAGAGAGAAGAGTGGGGTATAAATCTTTCTTCTTCTCTGTCACAATTTGAGATTGGCTCCACTTCCTCTGCAGCAGCCATTTTGCGACCGCACCCGCTGCCTCATGTCAGACTTCCAAAGAGGCCCAGGGGCTAAAGGAGGCTAGGGACCATGACCTAGATATGTTGCCAGATTTCATTAGGAACCATAGCGGATTGGGTGCAGCATCAACGACTCTTGTTGCAGCAGAAACGCACAGAAAAGACAGTGGTCGATGCTTGCCCAGAGTCAGATGGGCTGTCTGCTCACTTGGGTTCTGCTTGCTCAAGGTCTCGTGCAACTGATTTCTGGGCACTATAATATTGTAGGAGAGCTCTGGGCATTGCCAAAGTGGAACCATGCTAAGCCCGTTTGCGTTTCTGCTTGTGCATCACTGGACCCAAGCTATGGACTGGTGTTATTTCACTTCCATAGAAAGTACCAAACAACGCTATGGTCAATCCACTTCTGCAGTCGAGTGGAACTCACAGAATGATCGAGAGAGGATCTGTGGAAATGAGGCCGTTCTTTTGAACCAAGGAGTTCAACCATCCCACTCATCTGGAGGAATCGAGTTTGATTTGTTTTTATTTTAAAAATGAACCATCTGATGGATTCTGAACGAAGAATGTTGTTTATATCTATTCATTTTAAATATTTATATCCCACGCTTTCCATTTAAAAAATAAATACCCAAGACAACCTCTCTGCAGCATTTTTTTTTGTAAGGTTTAGGGGCTCCAAGGTAGAGCATACACAGGGGAGGGAAAGGAATTTCCCCCAAAACTCACAGCTATTAGCTGACTGCTATTTGCAATGAGAGCCAGTTTGTGTAGTACTTTCTGGAAGATACCATAATATCCCTTTCGAGAACAGATCATTTAAATATTGTCTACTGGAACCAGATTCAATTACCCATATTCTTCTCCGTTGCCCCATGTCCTGTAAGATTCACCAGCAACTTCTTGAGCCTGTTATTTCTAACCTCTCTGCCCCCCTGGAAAGAATTGCCCAGTATTTACTTGCTGATAAATTTACCAGTTTCACTGCATTAGTGGCTGAGCATTTGGCTATTGTACTGTATAAGGGTTACACTATATCTAGAAAAAGGCAATGAATATTTGATTAATTCTATTTTTAGTATTTTTTTTTCTCAGTGACATTGTCTTAATTGCTTCTTTCATTTTAGATCCTGTTTCTATTTTTAGATATTTTATTATGTCATTAAAGGTCTTGAATTTGTGTAGTAGTTAAGTGCATGGACTCTTATCTGGGAGAACCAGGTTTGATTCCCCACTCCTCCACTTGCAGCTGCTGGAATGGCCTTTGGTCAGACATAGCTCTTGTAGAAGCTGTCCTTGAAAGGGCAGCTTCTGGGAGAGCTCTCTCAGCCTCACCTACCTCACAGGGTGTCTGTTGCGGCAGGGCAGGGGGGGGGAGGTAAAGGTGAATGCTCTGAGAATCTCAGAGAATAGAGTGGGATGTAAATCCAGTATCTTCTTAAGAGCATAATAGAAGCCATGTTGGATCAGGCCAATGGCCCATCCAGTCCAACACTCTGTGTCACACAGTGGCCAAAAATTTATACACACACACACACATATATATATATATATACACACTGTGGTTAATAACCACTGATGGACCTCTGCTCCATATTTTTATCTAACCCCCTCTTGAAGCTGGCTATGCTTGTATCTGCTACCACCTCCTGTGGCAGTGAATTCCACATGTTAATCACCCTTTGGGTGAAGAAGTACCTCCTTTTATCCGTTCTAACCCGACTGCTCAGCAATTTCATCGAATGCCCACGAGTTCTTGTATTGTGAGAAAGGGACAAAAGTACTTTTTCTCTACCTCCTCCATCCCATACATAATCTTGTAAACCTCTATCATGTCACCCCGCAGTCAACGTTTCTCCAAGCTAAAGAGCCCCAAGCGTTTTAACCTTTCTTCATAGGGAAAGTGTTCCAACCCTTTAATCATTCTAGTTGCCCTTTACTGCACTTTTTCCAATGCTATAATATCCTTTTTGAGGTGCGGTGACCAGAATTGCGCACAGTATTCCAAATGAGACCGCACCATCGATTTATACAGGGGCATTATGATACTGACTGATTTGTTTTCAATTCCCTTCCTAATAATTCCCAGCATGGCATTGGCCTTTTTTATTGCAATCGCACACTGTCTTGACATTTTTAGTGAATTTTCTACCATGACCCCAAGATCTCTCTCTTGGTCAGTCTCTGCCAGTTCACACCCCATCAACTTGTATTTGTAGCTGGGATTCTTGGCCCCAATGTGCATTACTTTGCACTTGGCCACGTTGAACCGCATCTGCCACGTTGACGCCCACTCACCCAGCCTCAACAGATCCCTTTGGAGTTCCTCACAATCCTCTCTGGTTCTCACCACCCTGAACAATTTAGTGTCATCTAAATGGCCACTTCACTGCTCACTCCCAACTCTAAATCATTTATGAACAAGTTAAAGAGCAAGGGACCCAGTACCGAGCCCTGCGGCACCCCACTGCTTACCGTCCTCCACTGCGAAGACTGCCCATTTATACTCACTCTCTGCTTCCTATTACTCAGCCAGTTTTTGATCCACAAGAGAACCTGTCCTTTTACTCCATGGCTGTTGAGCTTTCTTCTTCTTCTTCCTCTTCTTCTTCTGGCTAGTTGAACTTCTCTCCTCTTGGGAGAACTTGCTAAAGAAAACGGTGGAAATTGTGGAGCTGTGCTTCCTCTCTGGCATCACAGAATAGTCTTAACTCAATGCCAGTTTCCAGAATGTTTTTGCTTTCAGCTCATTTGGTAAATATGACTCAGTGTAAAACGACTAAAAGCATTTGATGCACACAGCTTAAATTGGCCCTGATGTCAATCTTGAAACAAGATTAAATTCAGAATGGCCAGGCGGCGTTTCTCTTGTCTTACCCACCCCATAGTAACAAGATTCGTTGGTGACACAAATGTTGGAAAGTACTCAAAGGCATACTTAATTTTGTTTTGTGATTATAAAGTCTCCCCCCCCCCCCCCCCGCCACCAACAAAACACATGTAGTGGCTGACGAGACTAAATAGCAAACAAATCTTTAAATTCCTGAAATATCCCTAAAACAAAAAATAACAGCATCCACCACCAATAAAAGGCATATTAGACTTAAAAATTGTCAGAAAATAAAAGACATCAGATTTTTTTTCAAAAAAGGACCCTAAAACTGCAATCCTAAACATGTCTACTTCTATATCTTATTGAGTTCAAAGGGAATCATTCATAAGTGTGTTTAAGACTGCAAGCTAAACAGCCAGTGTGATATTGTGGTTTGAGTGTCGGACTAGAATCTGGGAGGCTCGAGTTCAAATCTCCCCAGTCTGCCATGGAAGGTTTGCTGGGTGACCTTGGGCCAGTCACCCCCCTCTCAGCCTCACCTACCTCACAGGGTGGTTGTGAGGATAAAACAGAGGAGAAGAGAAGGAAATAAACCACTTTGGATTCCCCTTGGGGAGAAAGAGAGGGTTATACATGATTTTTTAAAAAAGAATTGTCTTTATACTCTTAACAACTGATAAATTTAACACGCCTTGTGATCCTAATACAGCTATGAGTTTTTCAGACTTAATCATTTCCAAGCATCAGACAGCTTGAACTTCTGTCAAGCGTATTCTCAGTATAAAACCTGAGAATCCAATGAATAATGATTTGAAGAATTGAGAGGCTGTGTGGTCCAAAGCAAAATCCAGGTCCAAAAGTCATCCGATATGTTTTGTTAATATCCAAAAACAATGGACAAAGCTTCATGTTCTCTGGAATGTTTCAGCAGACTCTTCTTGCATAATCTAAAATTAATCTTCCATTTTGTAGTATAATGACTGTTCAGAGTCATTTATCGGATCAATATTTTCAGTGCGGTGCCTGCTGTTGAATATCTGAAGCTGCCTTCTACTGAATCAGACCCCCTTGGGTCCATCCACGTGAGTCTTGTCTACTCAGACTGGCAGCAGGGCCTCAAGCGGAGGTTTTTCACGCCTACCTGCCTGGACCCTTTTTAGTGGGAGATGCCGGGGATTGAACCTGGGACCTTCTGCTTACCAAGAACATGCTCTACCACTAAGCCACCATCCCTCCACTGTTCTCTCCTGTTCTATTCAGGAGACTAAAAGGGCATCCTGATGTCAGGTCTGCCCAGCTTGGTATTCTTCACAGGATGCAGAGAAGAAACCTTCCGTTCAGGGCTTGGAAGTCTCCTCCTCCCCCTCCCCCTCCACCACCCTGTTTGCTTTTTTAGCATCCAGCCTAATGGAATCTCCAAGACACTGTTCTGGGTTGGTTAGTCTAGAGAAAAAAAGTGTTCCGCAGGCTTTCTTTTTTAAAAATTCAATTTCTTTTACAGCTGGATAAACTTTGTTCTCCTTTGGTCGCTCTCTCTTCCATGATTTATTTTATTAATAACAAACCGAGTAAGAAATTGCTTCGAAGTGCAATGTGAGAGACTGCAAGAAAAGCTAAACTTTTGTTCAAACTAATCTGGGCTCTCTGGACAAATGTCTGACTGTCATAGACCTCATAAATATTCTGCTAGGCCGTCCTGGCAAAAAGAAATCAATACGTAGGCAATGGCACTGATTAAAACGTTTAATTCCCCCCCCCTTTCTCCCTTCCCCCCCCCCCCCGGCTAAAATGCTAGCTGTCGGTTCTCATGGCAGTCTCTCAGCTAGGATAGCCTCACACCTGTGGCTTGGCAGCTCCTTCTTGTAATGCAGGCATTAAAACTGAGTGTTCCGTAGTACTCGAGGCAGATTCATGGGCTGTCATGGCGTTAGTTGGCTGTCTTGGTTTGGCATGCTTGATGTCTGCATCGTCTGTTTCCAAGGAGCTCGGGACAGCATCCCCCCCCCCACCCCGCCCCACAAAAAAAAAAATCCTTGGAGCTATCCTGTGAGGCAAGTTGGGTTGCATGAAGGGAGAGGCGGGCTCACGATGGAACTCCGTGGTGAATGGGCCTTTGAACCAAGGACTCCTCTGCCCGTAAGCACTGCTGACATGTTGCTTCCAGACCTAGAGAGAGGCCATCTTTGGGTTGCCAATCCCCAGGCGGGGGCAGGGGATCCCCAGGTTTGGAGGCCCTTCTCCCGCTTCAGGGTCATCAGAAAGCGGGGGGGGGGGATGTCTGCTGGGCACTCCCATTATTCCCTGTGGAGACCAATTCCCATAGAATATAATAGAGAATTGATCTTGGGTATCTGGGGCTATGGGGGGGCTGTTTTGTAAGGTAAAGGGACCAAATTTTCAGCATAGCATCCAGTCCCTCTCCCCAAAATACCCTCCAAGTTTCAGAAAGATTGGACTAGGGGATCCAATTCTGTGAGCCCCCAAAGAAGGTGCCCCTATCCATTATTTCCAATGGAGGGAAGGCATTTAAAAGGTGTACAGTCCCTTTAAATGTAATGAGCAGAGCTCCCTTTGGAGTTCAGTTATGCTTGTCACACCCTTGCTCCTGGCCCCACCCCCAAAGTCTCCTGGCTCCACCCCCAAAGTCCCCAGGTATTTCTTGGACTTGGCAACCCTAGGCCATCTTGTACCTGTGAGAGGTTGGTAGACCACAGCATTATACACAGGGCTTTTTTTGGTAGCAGGAACTGCTTTGCATATTAGGCCTCACCCACTGATGCAGCCAATCCTCCAAGAGCTTACAGGGCTCTTCTTATAGAGCCTACTGTAAGCTCTTGGAGGTCTGGCTACATGGGGGTTGTGTGGCCTAATATGCAAAAGAGTTCCTGCTAATCCTAATTATTCTGAAAGGCACAAAAAGCCCTCTTGGGCTTTTCTACTGACTATATGCTACTTGCTAGACAGCCAGTGTGATGTAGTGGTTAAGTGCACGGACTCTTATCTGGGAGATCTGGGTTTGATCTGGAGATCCTCCACCTGCACCTGCTGGAATGACTTTGGGTCAGTCATAACTCTGTCGGAACTATTCTGCTCAAGAGCAGTTCTTTTGTTCTTTCGTTTTTAAAATAAATTTTATTTACATTTACTGACTAAATTGTTTAAGAGCAGTTCTTGGAGAGCTCTCTCAGCCCTAGCTACCTCAAAGGGTGTCTGTTGTGGGGAGGGGAAGGGAAAAGAGATGCTCTGAGACTCCTTCAAGTAGTGAGGGACCAGGTATACATCCAATCTCTTCCTCTTCTTCTGTATTTCAAATTCACCTTCATAAAATGGGTGGCAAAACTCATGCCATTCCCCCAATAATGAGCCCGTCAGCTGCTGTGCCCTTCACCCTGCAGAGTGTTCCCACTGGCAGGAGGGTCAACATGTAGCGTCCGCACTCCTCGGACTGGTGCAGCCTGTGACCCTGCAGGCTGAAATCTGGAGGCAAATTTTGCCCAGGACATAAAGCTTCCTCAGCACCAAAGGCTGCCGAACCCGTGTATTTCAAGCAGAAAATCCTAAGAACTGGTGTTGTTGAGCAATTTTCTTTGGCCTCTAATTCTCAATTTGGGGATAATGTTCAGTGACCTAAATTAAAGTAGATACACATCAGAGTTGCACGATGGCTCTCTTCTGCAGATAAGCGTACTCAGGAGAACCAACATGGGGCTCCCCTCTAAAATTACTAAATTATTCTGACCAGCAGGAGGCCGAGAGAGACGTCTGAGACCAGCTCTAGGGACAGAATATTAGCACCAAGTCCCTTTCAGCTGTGGGGATTCCAGGACTGTAATCAAAGCTGTATCCCTTAAATAGATTACCATAAATTGAAAGTTGTGGTCTTTTCCAAATTGAAACACTGGAAAACAGCAACTTGGCTTCTTAATAACTGTCATCTTGATCAAATCTCTTCCTTGAATTACCTTGGTTTGGTGCTCCATTCCTCCTCCTCACGGACCCTCTCGTCGCAAGTTGCAACATTAATGTAGCATCCAGGGCCTTTTTTGTAGCAGGAGCTCCTTTGCATATTAGGCCACACCCCGTGATGTAGCCAGTCCTCCAAAAACTTACAGGGGTCTTCTCACAAGGCCTACTGTAAGCTCCAGGAGGATTGGCTACATGAGAGGGGTGTGGCTTAATATGCAAAGGAGTTCCTGCTACAGGAAAAGACCTGGTGGCATCTATTCAGAGATTCTTCTTAACCAGCACCAACAGCATATCCCCCCTCACCCTTAAAGATATTGATGGCAAAAAATTGCAGTCTAACTTCTTTAAAGGTAAAGGTAGTCCCCTGTGCAAGCACCAGTCGTTTCTGACTCTGGGGTGACATTGCTTCACGACATTTTCACAGCAGACTTTTTTTACGGGGTGGTAGTTTGCCGTTGCCTTCCCCAGTCATCTTCACTTTCGCCCCAGCAAATTGGGTCCTCATTTTACCGACCTCAGAAGGATGGAAAGCTGAGTCAACCTTAAGCCATGTAACTGAACCCAGCTTCTGCTGGGATCGAACTCAGATCATGAGCAGAGAGCTTAGAGTGCAGTACTGCAGCTTCCATAGGGCTTCCTTCTATACAGGTCTTCTAACTTCTATAGTGGTCTCTTTATAGATTCTAAGTTTTGGCTCCTAAATGGAAGTCCTTGAACGAAACAGCAACTCAATTTAGAATATCCCCACTCCTGTAGAATTATCTCCTTCCCCCGTTGCTGCTTCTTCTTTAAGATCTTTTTCTTAGTGTGGGGAGTCAGCCGGTGGACACAAATATCGTTGAGCTAGGAGGTTTTTGAGTCCCAAGTTCTGCCGCCCCAGGGCTTAGCAGAGCGTGCCTTGGTGGAAACCCCACTGGAAACAGTGGCCTCTCAACCTCTCGTATCAGATGCCAAAGGCAACTCACTCTCTGTTACCTTTGGGGTTTCTGCCTTCTTCACCTTTCACTGGCAATCAGTCACAAGGGATGGTTGTTGTAAGGTATGCCCTCTTCTGTGGATGACTGCAGGGCTCTTTCGTCCGCTGCACCATTGTTTTCCCCTTCTCTTCCTTGATTCTGCAGTGGTCTAGCCCTCTTTTCTGTTCTGGTAATAATCATCTCAGTTTCCTTCCAGCGTTTTCATACTGCTGCCTCCCCGCCCCCCCCCCAGCTCATTTCAGTGCTATACCAATACCTGACCTATTTGGTAGATTCTCGAATACCGCATGGGATCAAAAAGGTTGCTCTTGTGGGCTTCACATGCCCCAAACCTTCATCTGCTTTCTTGTCTCTTGCAAACTTTACAGGGGGGGACTGAGAGCTTCGTATACCTTCCCTTGTAGCATCTCCTGTGTGTTCCTATGGTTATCATTCACCTAAACAATGAAATTTAACACACACCCCCACATGCCAGCACTCAAAGTTCAGTCCAAAGGTTGCAACGAAATCTGAAATCTAAAAACAGACACAGAAATCAGGGGCTTAAAATGTCCCCATCAGTGCAGAGAAAGGGAAAGCTGAAGATGTGGGGCAGGCAGATGGAGATGGGTTGGCTGGTGGGTGGTGAGAAGAAAAGGAAGCCAGACCATGGGACAGCCACGGTGCAACTGGGCCTCACCTGATGGCCATTGGACAACTGGCACCCAACCTGCCCTGCTGGCCACTGTGCAGCTTGGGCAGACCTCTTCTGCCAGCAGTAGTGCAAGAGGGGAAGCTGAAGAGAGGTGGGCAGATAAAAGTAGGCTGACTGGGAGATCTGAAGGAGAGATGGAAGCAGGGAAAGGAGAGAAGATATTGGATTTATATCCCGCCCTTCACTCCAAAGA
Source organism: Heteronotia binoei (assembly GCF_032191835.1). NCBI lineage: Eukaryota > Metazoa > Chordata > Lepidosauria > Squamata > Gekkonidae > Heteronotia > Heteronotia binoei. The sequence continues at coordinate 63,191,210 of NC_083238.1, forward strand.
GTCTCAGAGCGGCTCACAATCTCCTTGACCTTCCTCCCCCACAACAGACACTCTGTGAGGTAGATGAAGATATTGGATTTATATCCCGCCCTCCACTCCGAAGCGTCTCAGAACGACTCACAATCTCCTTGACCTTCCTCCCCCACAACAGACACCCCATGAGGTAGATGAAGATATTGGATTTATATCCCGCCCTCCACTCCAAAGAGTTTCAGAGCGGCTCACAATCTCCTTCACCTCCGCCCCCCTCCACAACAGACACCCTGTGAGATAGATGAAAATATTGAATTTATATCCCGCCCTCCACTCCGGAGAGTCTCACAGCAGCTCACAATCTCCTTCACCTCCCCCCCGCCCACAACAGACACCCTGTAAGGTAGATGAAGATATTGAATTTATATCCCGCCCTCCACTCTGAAGAGTCACAGAGTGGCTCACAATCTCCTTCACCTTCCCCCCTCCCCCACAACAGACACCCTGTAAGGTAGATGAAGATATTGGATTTATATCCCATCCTCCACTCCGAAGAGTCTCAGAGCGACTCACAATCTCCTTTCCCTTCCTCCCCCACAACAGACACCCCATGAGGTAGATGAAAATATTGGATTTATATCCCGCCCTCCACTCAGAGCAGCTCTGAGTGAGATATCTGAAGGAGAGATGGAAGCAGGGAAAGGAGAGAAGATATTGGATTTATATCCCGCCCTCCATTCCGAAGAGTCTCAGAGCGTCTCACAATCTCCTTCACCTTCCCCCCTCCCCCACAACAGACACCCTGTAAGGTAGATGAAGATATTGAATTTATTACTCGCCCTCCACTCCGAAGAGTCTCACAGCGGCTCACAATCTCCTTTCCCTTCCTCCCCCCACAACAGACACCCTGTGAGGTAGATGAAGATATTGGATTTATATCCCGCCCTCCACTCCGAAGAGTCTCAGAGCGACTCACAATCTCCTTTCCCTTCCTCCCCCACAACAGACACTCCGTGAGGTAGATGAAGATATTGGATTTATATCCCGCCCTCCACTCAGAGCGGCTCTGAGTGAGGGATCTGAAGGAGAGATGGAAGCAGGGAAAGGAGAGAAGATATTGGATTTATATCCCGCCCTTCACTCCGAAGAGTCTCAGAGCGGCTCACAATCTCCTTTCCCTTCCTCCCCCACAACAGACACCCTCTGAGGTAGATGAAGATATTGGATTTCTATCCCGCCCTCCACTCCGAAGAGTCTCAGAGCAGCTCACAATCTCCTTCACCTCCCCCCCCCACAACAGACACCCTGTGAGGTAGATGAAGATATTGGATTTATATCCCGCCCTCCACTCCGAAGAGTCTCAGAGCAGCTCACAATCTCCTTCACCTCCCCCCCCCCCACAACAGACACCCTGTGAGGTAGATGAAGATATTGGATTTTTATCCTGCCCTCCACTCCGAAGAGTCTCAGAGCGGCTCACAATCTCCTTTCCCTTCCTCCCCCACAACAGACACCCTGTGAGGTGGGTGGGGCTGAGAGGGCTCTCATAGCAGCTGCCCTTTCAAGGACAACTCCTGCAAGAGCTCTGGCTGACCCAAGGCCATGCTGGCAGGTGGAAGTGGAGGAGTGGGGAATCCAACCCGGTTCTCCCAGATAAGAGTCCGCACTACACCACTACACCAAACTGGCTCTTTGGACTTATAGGAAAGGGAAGGAGGAAGTCGTGGAGGAGGAGATTTCAGCATAATAATAATAATAATAATAATAAATTTTATTTGTATCCCGCCCTCCCCGCCTAGGCAGGCTCAGGGCGGCTAACAACATTTCATAAAACATACAGTAATAAATAAGGCTTTAAATTAACAATATAAAACTTTAAATTTAACATCACTAAAAACCAGTCAATATGATTAAAATTTTATCACTTAGTCTGACAGTTATGATGGCATTTGACGCTAGTTCTGTCAGTGTATACAGTTTACTGAGCGGTAATCGTTAATTAGATAGCGGTAATCCTTAATTAAGCAGCCTTGTTCAGCCGTCTGTATATGCTAGCCTGAAGAGGGTGGTCTTGCAGGCCCTGCGGAACTGTTTAAGGTTCCGCAGGGCCCACACCTCCTCGGGGAGCTGATTCCATAGGGCAGGGGCTGCGGCTGAGAAGGCCCGTGCTCGGGTGTTCTGAAGTTTGATTTCTTTCGGCCCCGGGATAATCACCAGGCAGGTCCTCGTGGGTCCCCCACTTGTACTTCACCTTAAAGTGAGGAGCACTTTGTTTTTCTTAACTGTTCTTTGCGTTGCTTTTATTTTTGTTTGCTTTGTTTTTCTGGTGCTTCTTGAGCTGAATTTTGTAGCAATAAGGACAGATCAGCAGCCCACTCCCTTCTTGCTGTTCCAGATCAGTAGCTTCGAGGCCAGTTTTTATATGTGGGATGCCTATTTGCATCATATATATTTTGTCCCCCAAAACAACCCACTTGGGAATATGCTGTATTTCTGGCCATGTCAGCACTCACATCTTGTCCTCCCCAGCTGCTTGTCCCCCCAGAAAGCCAGTTTGCTGTAGTGGTTAAGTGTGCGGACTCTTATCTGAGAGAACCAGGTTTGATTCCCCACTCCTCCACTTGCAGCTGCTGGAATGGCCTTGGGTCAGCCAGAGCTCTCTTATCTGGGAGAACCGGGTTTGATTCCCCACTCCTCCACTTGCAGCTGCTGGAATGGCCTTGGGTCAGCCAGAGCTCTCTTATCTGGGAAAACCAGGTTTGATTCCCCACTCTTCCACTTGCACCTGCTGGAATGGCCTTGGGTCAGCCAGAGCTCTCTTATCTGGGAGAACCGGGTTTGGTTCCCCACTCCTCCACTTGCAGCTGCTGGAATGGCCTTGGGTCAGCCAGAGCTCTCTTATCTGGGAGAACCGGGTTTGATTCCCTACTCCTCCACTTGCAGCTGCTGGAATGGCCTTGGGTCAGCCAGAGCTCTCTTATCTGGGAAAACCAGGTTTGATTCCCCACTCTTCCACTTGCACCTGCTGGAATGGCCTTGGGTCAGCCAGAGCTCTCTTATCTGGGAGAACCGGGTTTGGTTCCCCACTCCTCCACTTGCACCTGCTGGAATGGCCTTGGGTCAGCCAGAGCTCTCTTATCTGGGAGAACCGGGTTTGATTCCCCACTCCTCCACTTGCACCTGCTGGAATGGCCTTGGGTCAGCCAGAGCTCTCTTATCTGGGAGAACCGGGTTTGATTCCCCACTCCTCCACTTGCACCTGCTGGAATGGCCTTGGGTCAGCCAGAGCTCTCTTGTCTGGGAGAACCGGGTTGATTCCCCACTCCTCCACTTGCAGCTGCTGGTGTGACCTTGGGTCAGCTAGAGCTCTCTTATCTGGGAGAACCGGGTTTGGTTCCCCACTCCTCCACTTGCACCTGCTGGAATGGCCTTGGGTCAGCCAGAGCTCTCTTATCTGGGAGAACCGGGTTTGATTCCCCACTCCTCCACTTGCACCTGCTGGAATGGCCTTGGGTCAGCCAGAGCTCTCTTTTCTGGGAGAACCGGGTTTGGTTCCCCATTCCTCCACTTGCACCTGCTGGAATGGCCTTGGGTCAGCCAGAGCTCTCTTATCTGGGAGAACCGGGTTTGATTCCCCACTCCTCCACTTGCACCTGCTGGAATGGCCTTGGGTCAGCCAGAGCTCTCTTATCTGGGAGAACCGGGTTTGATTCCCCACTCCTCCACTTGCACCTGCTGGGATGGCCTTGGGTCAGCCAGAGCTCTCTTATCTGGGAGAACCGGGTTTGGTTCCCCACTCCTCCACTTGCAGCTGCTGGAATGGCCTTGGGTCAGCCAGAGCTCTCTTATCTGGGAGAACCGGGTTTGATTCCCCACTCCTCCACTTGCACCTTCTGGTGTGACCTTGGGTCAGCCAGAGCTCTCTTATCTGGGAGAACCAGGTTTGGTTCCCCACTCCTCCACTTGCACCTGCTGGAATGGCCTTGGGTCAGCCAGAGCTCTCTTATCTGGGAGAACCGGGTTTGGTTCCCCACTCCTCCACTTGCACCTGCTGGAATGGCCTTGGGTCAGCCATAGCTCTCTTATCTGGGAGAACCAGGTTTGGTTCCCCACTCCTCCACTTGCAGCTACTGGAATGGCCTTGGGTCAGCCAGAGCTCTCTTATCTGGGAGAACCGGGTTTGATTCCGCACTCCTCCACTTGCACCTGCTGGAATGGCCTTGGGTCAGCCAGAGCTCTCTTATCTGGGAGAAACGGGTTTGGTTCCCCACTCCTCCACTTGCAGCTGCTGGAATGGCCTTGGGTCAGGCATAGCTCTCACAGAGTTGTCCTTGAAAGGGCAGCTTCTGGGAGAGCTCTCTCAGCCCCACCCACCTCACAGGGTGTCTGTTGTGGGGGGAGAAGGGAAAGGAGATTGTGAGCAGCTCTGAGACTCTGTCCTTGAAAGGGCAGCTGCTGGGAGAGCCCTCTCAGCCCCACCCACCTCACAGGGTGTCTGTTGTGGGGGGAGAAGATATAGGCAATTGTAAGCCTCTCTGAGTGTCTGATTCAGAGAGAAGGGCAGGGTGTAAATCTGTAGTTCTTCTTCTTTTTCTTCTTTGACAACCCCTTGGAAGTGGGTTCCACTGAAATAGGCTCCAATCAAAATGAAAACTTTGGTCTCTGTTGTTAATTGGTTTATGTTACTAGACAGGGTATATTCATTCCTGTCCGGGTGCAGTGTGACGTGAGTGAGGGCTTTAATTAAACTTTAAACGATTGTCCTAAAGTTGGAGGGCTGATTTGTACAAACTTTATGTAAAGTTTCTCTGCAGTATTCCCATCGCCCCCCCCCCCTCGCACGGCATTGGCAGAGCCTCTTCTCCTTCTTCCCATCAGCTCAGACAGGGGAATCGGCCACAGTCTTCATTTCAAAGAGTCCTCCTAGCAGAAGCCAGCAAGCCATCGCTGATCTGCCATCTGCCGCGGATTGTTTGTGAATGAAAGGAAGCCTTTTGTGAGCACAGGCTGGGGAATGGCTGGAATTTGGAAAAAATTGGCTCATGTGCTCTTCTTATGTGCAGCTTTCAGTTAAAGTTCTCTGGAACACAAATCAGGGCAAATTCACAAGAGATTTCATGTTGTCACTTTTGCGTTCTCTGTTCTGAACCCGCCCCTCCCCCACCATTCTAGGTTTAAGAGATTTTTAGCTCGTGATCATGGTTTTTGATTGGCTTTACTGCTTTGGGATGAGAAGAGCATCAGAAATAAGCTGTCACCGCATCGTAATTATTTATTTCCGTCAGCATTTGCCACTCAGCACAACACTTGGTGAAGTTTGATGGTGAGCCGGGCTTCTCCCTTTCCCTGATTCTAAATCCTCTGAGATGATGTGACTGTGGGCTGTGTCTGTGCAGAAGCAGCTCGTGTTTGTTCGTTGCAGCACAAAGGAACGGGCACTTTGGGGCACCTTAAAGACTAACAACTGTGTTTCATGGCACCCTTGTGCCTGCTGTTTAGGTCCCGTGCCCCCATCCTGCCGCATAAAATGAACACTCCAGGAGGATGTACTCCCTGCATCTGGAAAAATGGGCCTCAGTCATTGAAAAACGATGCAGGAATCAAGTGCTGTGTTTTTTCAGCCTTGAAGGAGACACAAATCTATTGTCCAGGGTGGGCAGTGGTACCTCTCCAGATGTTTTTTGCCTACAACTCTCATCCGCCTCAGCCAGCATGGCAAATGGCTGGGGCTGATGGGAGTTGTAAGCAAAAAAAATCTGGAGAGCTACCGTTGGCCACCCCTAGACTCTATCTAAAGAGCTATTGCTCCTATTTCTCCTCCTATCCTCAGCTACCTTTAAAAGTCTGCAATCCAAAATGTGAAGATCATGTGGGACTATGGACAGTGTTCCTGAGCCGCTGGTGGAAGCGCGGGCTTAAAATGTACACATATCACTGAGAATGCTTCACTGGTTCCAGTAAGTCCGAGATGATGTTTCATATGGCCACATCAGGGATTCTCATGACTATGGAGCTGGATCCTATAAACCAGGGGTGGCCAAACTTGCTTAACATAAGAGCCACATAAAATAAATGCCAGATGTCTGAGAGCCACAAAGACAGGAAGGAAGGAAGGAAGGAAGGAAGGAAGGAAGGAAGGAAGGAAGGAAGGAAGGAAGGAAGGAAGGAAGGAAGGAAGGAAGGAAAGCGGTGGAAACCTAGTCCAAGTGAGATTAATAAAAGGGAACACAGGCTGTGGCAGATCAAATGCAAGACTGTGATCAGGCAGGCAAAAAGGGACTATGAGGAGCATATTGCAAAAAACATAAAGACCAACAATAAAAATTTCTTCAAATATATTAGAAGCAGGAAACCAGCCAGGGAGGCAGTGGGGCCCTTGGATGACCAAGGGGTAAAAGGATTACTGAAGGAAGATAGGGAAATGGCTGAGAAGCTGAATGCATTTTTTGCCTCTGTCTTCACTGTGGAAGATGAGAAGTGTTTGCCCACTCCAGAACCACTAATTTTGGAAGGGGTGTTTAAAGACCTGAGTCAGATTGAGGTGACAAGAGAGGAGGTCCTACAACAAATTAAAAACTAATAAGTCACCAGGTCCGGATGGCATAAAACCAAGGGTTCTGAAATAACTCAAAAGTGAATTTCTAGTTCTCCTGACAAAAATATGTAATCTTTCGTTGAAATCTGCCTCCGTTCCTGAGGACTGGAAGGTAGCAAATGTCACCCCATCTTTAAAAAGGTTTCCGGAGGAGATTCGGGAAACTACAGGTCAGTCAGTCTGACTGCAATACCGGGAAAGTTGGTAGAAACCATTATCAAGGACAGAATGAGTAGGCACATTGATGAACGCAAGTTATTGAGGAAGACTCAGCATGGGTTCTGCAAGGGACGATCTTGCCTCACTAACCTATTACATTTCTTTGAGGGGGTGAACAAACATGTGGACAAAGGGGACCCAATAGATGTTGTTTATCTTGACTTCCTGAAAGCTTTTGATAAAGTTCCTCGTCAAAGGCTCCTTAGTAAGCTCGAGAGTCATGGAGTAAAAGAACAGGTCCTCTTGTGGATCAAAACCTGGCTAATTAATAGGAAGCAGAGAGTGAGTATAAATGGGCAGTCTTCGCAGTGGAGGACGGTAAGCAGTGGGGTGCCGCAGGGCTTAGTACTGGATCCCGTGCTCTTTAATTTGTTCATTAATGATTTGGAGTTGGGAGTGAGCAGTGAAGTGGCCAAGTTTGCAGATGACACTAAATTGTTCAGGGTGGTGAGAACCAGAGAGGATTGTGAGGCACTCCAAAGGGATCTGTTGAGGCTGGGTGAGTGGGCGTCAATGTGGCAGATGAAGTTCAATGTGGCCAAATGCAAAGTAATGCACATCGGGGCCAAAGATTCCAGCTACAAATACAAGTTGATGGGTTGTGAACTGGCAGAGACTGTCCAAGAGAGAGATCTTGGGGTCATGGTAGATAACTCACAGAAAATGTCAAGACAGTGTGAGATTGCAATAAAAAAGGCCAACGCCATGCTGGGAATTATTAGGAAGGGAATTGAAAATAAATCAGCCAGTATCATAATGCCCCTGTACAAATCGATGGTGTGGTCTCATTTGGAATACTGTGTACAATTTTGGTCACCACACCTCAAAAAGGATATTATAGCACTAGAAAACGTCCAGAAAAGGGCAACTAGAATGATTAAAGGGCTGGAACACTTTCTCTATGAAGAAAGGTTAAAACACTTGGGGCTCTTTAGCTTGGAGAAACGTTGACTGCGGGTTGACATGATAGAGGTTTACTGAAAAGTGTGGCTTGCCAGTCGTGGCATGTGGAATCCCACCTGTTGGGCTTAATATTTGTGCTATCGTGTAATGTTGCATTTTTTATTTGAGGGGGGGGGTCAGTATGGCAGTTGAGCATGCCCGATATTATATTTTATTTATATATGTACAAAATGTATATCCTGCTTTTATAGAAGTATAGAATCCCCGAGTTGGAAGGGGCTCTACAGGCCATATAGCCAACCCCACTCAATGCAGGATCAGCCGAGAGCATCTCTGACCTGTGTTTGTCCCTCTGTCCAGTCAGAGCAACAGTGAAGAAAGAATCAGACCCAATGGATAGCTCGGGAGAGTGGAGTTCCATAGTTGTGGTGCTGTGTCTGAGAAGGCTCTCTCTCCCATTGCCTGGGGGGCAGGCTCTAATCCTAACACACAGCTGAGGGTCTTAAACTTATTTAGCAGCTTCATTTCTGTCATGTTAGAGAGCAGCTGAAGAATGTAATCAGTGGGGATACTTTCCATAAGACCTCTTTGTCAGATGCAAAATTGGATCCTGACTGCCAACTGGGGAGCTGGGCCCCTGCTATGAACTCACTGGGTCTGGGTGCCATTAAGAGGGGCTTTCTCCCAGAGGGGAATAGGCGGAAAACAACTCTACCCTCTTTATGGGGCTCCTAGAAGGGTTTTCCTTGGGTTTACTTTTCAGCGATGAGCAATTTCTGGCGATCTGGTTGAAAGGTCTGTCATGGCAGAAGACACAGGCGGTGCTTGTCCTTCCTCTTCGTGGGGTGGTAGACCTTTAAAGATTGTCTGCCGTCAGGAGCTTGCAGATCCAACTGATTTCAAAATGCTGTAGGGGATTTTAGAAGCAACCCCGTAGAAGCCCAGCTGTAAGGATGCCGAACTATCTTGGACCTGATAGAGCCTCTTCTCAGTGTCTTCTTCTTCTTCTTCCCAGCTTAGAAGCTGACCCCTGGTTCTGGCAGATGGCAAGAGCAGGACTGGTGGAAGATTCATGCCAAACTAGATAAAGCCTTCTGTTGAGTCATTTGGAAGTGGTGAAGGTCGGACAGTCTTGCCCAGATTGATGATTTAAGGCGGCCTCCCGTAGATCCTAAAGGAGGAACATTTGCCTGATTGCTGAGACTCTGGCTGTAATCTTTTCAGATAAAATCTCTTTGATTGATCATTAAACCTCCACCTTTTTATCATTGTTTTCTTTTTAAAAACCCACAGTGGGACAAAGCTGGTCACTTCGAGTGGAGACACGACCCTCCGGATCTGGGACTTCTCGAAGGGGGGCTGCATCCTGACCTTTGAAGGCCACAGCTACGCTGCCTGGGACTGCTCCTGGCACACCTGCGGAGATTTCGTGGCTTCTGCTTCCATGGATAAAACCAGCAAAGTCTGGGACCTGAACAGGTAGGTGTTAATTTATGATAGACTCTGTGGTGGTTCTTGACCTTGGTGATTTAGCAAACCAATGAAGTGTTTATGAACCACCTCATAAATGGGGTGGTGTTAGACCACTTGCAAGTTGCAAAGGATTTGAAGGCCTTTTTTTAAAAAAAAAATCCCCCCTGCAAAGCTTATATTTAAAGTGTTGCCTGCCATGGCATCTAACTACTTCCCGACTCACTACTAACCACTGGTGGAGCTCCTGATGGCACCTGGTTTTTTCGCCCCTGTGTGACACAGAGTGTTGGACTGGATGGGCCATTGGCCTGATCTGAAATGGTATCTCTTATGTTCTTATGTGACACAGAGTGTTGGACTGGATGGGCCATTGGCCTGTTCCAACAAGGCTTCTCCTATGTTCTTATGTGACACAGAGTGTTGGACTGGATGGGCCACTGGCCGGATCCAACATGCCTTCTCCTATGTTCTTATGTGACACAGAGTGTTGGACTTGATGGGCCATTGGCCTGTTCCAACATGGCTTCTCCTATGTTCTTATGTGACACAGAGTGTTGGACTGGATGGGCCATTGGCCTGATCCGAAATGGTATCTCTTATGTTCTTATGTGACACAGAGTGTTGGACTGGATGGGCCGTTGGCCTGACCCAACATGGCTTCTCCTATGTTCTTATGTGACACAGAGTGTTGGACTGGATGGGCCATTGGCCTGTTCCAACAAGGCTTCTCCTATGTTCTTATGTGACACAGAGTGTTGGACTGGATGGGCCACTGGCCTGATCCAACATGCCTTCTCCTATGTTCTTATGTGACACAGAGTGTTGGACTGGATGGGCCATTGGCCTGTTCCAACATGGCTTCTCCTATGTTCTTATGTGACACAGAGTGTTGGACTGGATGGGCCATTGGCCTGATCCGAAATGGTATCTCTTATGTTCTTATGTGACACAGAGTGTTGGACTGGATGGGCCGTTGGCCTGACCCAACATGGCTTCTCCTATGTTCTTATGTGACACAGAGTGTTGGACTGGATGGGCCATTGGCCTGTTCCAACAAGGCTTCTCCTATGTTCTTATGTGACACAGAGTGTTGGACTGGATGGGCCATTGGCCTGTTCCAACATGGCTTCTCCTATGTTCTTATGTGACACAGAGTGTTGGACTGGATGGGCCATTGGCCTGTTCCAACAAGGCTTCTCCTATGTTCTTATGTGACACAGAGTGTTGGACTGGATGGGCCATTGGCCTGTTCCAACAAGGCTTCTCCTATGTTCTTATGTGACACAGAGTGTTGGACTGGATGGGCCATTGGCCTGTTCCAACATGGCTTCTCCTATGTTCTTATGTGACACAGAGTGTTGGACTGGATGGGCCATTGGCCTGATCCGAAATGGTATCTCTTATGTTCTTATGTGACACAGAGTGTTGGACTGGATGGGCCGTTGGCCTGACCCAACATGGCTTCTCCTATGTACTTATGTGACCCAGAGTGTTGGACTGGATGGGCCACTGGCCTGATCCAACATGACTTCTCTTATGTTCTTATGTGACACAGAGTGTTGGACTGGATGGGCCATTGGCCTGATCCAACATGGCTTCTCCTATGTTCTTACGTGACACAGAGTGTTGGACTGGATGGGCCTTTGGCCTGATCCAACATGACTTCTCTTATGTTCTTATGTGACACAGAGTGTTGGACTGGATGGGCCATTGGCCTGATCCAACATGGCTTCTCCTATGTTCTTATGTGACACAGAGTGTTGGACTGGATGGGCCGTTGGCCTGATCCAACATGGCTTCTCCTATGTTCTTATGTGACACAGAGTGTTGGACTGGATGGGCCGTTGGCCTGATCCAACATGGCTTCTCTTATGTTCTTATGTGACACAGAGTGTTGGACTGGATGGGCCTTTGGCCTGATCCAACATGGCTTCTCTTATGTTCTTATGTGACACAGAGTGTTGGACTGGGTGGGCCATTGGCCTGATCCAACATGGCTTCTCTTATGTTCTTATGTGACACAGAGTGTTGGACTGGGTGGGCCGTTGGCCTGATCCAACATGGCTTCTCTTATGTTCTTATGTGACACAGAGTGTTGGACTGGATGGCCATTGGCCTCATCCAACATGGCTTCTCTTATGTTCTTATGTGACACAGAGTGTTGGACTGGATGGGCCATTGGCCTGATCCAACATGGCTTCTCTTATGTTCTTACGTGACACAGAGTTTTGGACTGGATGGGCCATTGGCCTGTTCCAACATGGTTTCTCTTATGTTCTTATGTGACACAGAGTGTTGGACTGGATGGCCATTGGCCTGATCCAACAGGGCTTTTCTTATGTTCTTATGTGACAGAGTGTTGGACTGGATGGGCCATTCGCCTGATCCAACAGGGCTTTTCTTATGTTCTAATGTGACACAGAATTTTGGACTGGATGGGCCATTGGCCTGATCCAAAATGGCTTCTCTTATGTTCTTATGTGACAGAGTGTTGGACTGGATGGCCATTGGCCTGACCCAACATGGCTTCTCATAGGTTCTTATATTTATGTTCTTAATTGTAGATTGTCCATGAAGGACCTCAGGTTACCTGCCTCCGGACACCTAGGGCTGATGCTTTCTTTACAAAATGTGTACCTCCTTTTTGTCCCTACAAGGGCCACTAAGATGGCTGACACTTTAAAACCTAAATTCATATTATAAAACCACCAAAATCAGCTCTCTCAAAACACACCTCATTAAACCAATTTAAAAAACAGAGTTAAAAATACATACAAATCATTTTTTAAAAAGGTTAGGAAGGCTGATAACAGACGGCCGTTTTGGGGTGGCTTGCAGCTGCTCCGACGAAAGCCGGCCAAAAGAAGAGCGCCGCGGTGCTTCTGGACAGGGCTGGAAGAAGGGGTGGGCCTTGGGCGGCCGGGGAGTGTGTGGAATGCTCACACATTCCGTTCGCGGCTCCCTGGGCACTTGTAAGGTGCTCTCAGGGCTTCCAGATGGCTGACCTCCGCCTCAGAGCTGCCCCAGCGAAAAGGGACCACTTTCGAAGTGGTTCCTTTTTGGGGCGGCTGGAGCATCTCTCAGGACGGGGTAAGTGCAGGACAGGGGTGGCCGGCAGATGTTGCCTTGTGGCCGATTTTTTTGGGTCGTCTTCAGAGGTGTCTCTGAGTCGACCCAAAGTGCCAGTCTGTAATCAGCCAAAGGGAGGATCCTGGAGGGCATGCCAAAGGAAACCACAAAGTCTTCAGCCCCTGGCAGAAGATGGCAATGGAGGAGAGGCAGATTAATCTTTCAGGGGTGGGGGGAGAGTCCCAGAGGTTTAGTGCCACAAGGGAGAACGCCCCCTCCCAGGTTGTCGCCCGCTTAATCTCACAAGGTCCCTGTGGTGCCAGTTTTATGGGGAAAGTTGTGGAAGAAGGTCAAAGGGCTTCGTTTTGACAGCCATATAAGGCCTGTAAGACTGTTCTGCTTTTCTTGTTCTTTCTCAAATTGATTTTGGTTGTTTCTGTCCACTGTATATTGTCTGCTGTATGTTGATATATACACTGCTAAACTGCATTAACAGTTATTTACTGTATTTGATTGTATATTCTGGTTGACTGATTTTTGTATAAGGCACCCTGGACGTATTGAAGGGCACGGCATCGATTTTAAAATTTAGAAAAGGGGACTTAACCAGAATGAAGGAGGCCCTACCGGAGCCAGGAGAACGACCCCAGCAAATAGGCAAAGCAAGGAAGTGGACATTGGGACAGTGTTCCCAAAGCAACAGCCACAGCAGGAAAGCCCAGGGGTCTCAGGGGTCTTGCCTGGGCCAGAAAAGCCAAGCCATTCTGCAAGATCCCAGACCAGTGGAGGCGAGCACAGCCTGTTCAAGGCTGGCCAGAAGCAACGCACCAAACGTTGCTTTACTTTATTCGATTTATATCCTGCCCTCCCTGCCGAAGCAGGCTCAGGGCGGCTCACAGCAATAAAATCACAACAGTCAATTAAAATTTCATAGCATTAACGTATCAATTTAAAATTCAATAATTAAAGGCATCTGGTGCTGACATCATTATGTAGTTGTTTCACTTCCGATGGCTTCAGTGTTCTTACATTTTCTCCTACCAAAATGGCAACTCTAAATCAGTTAAAGGCCAACCGGAAGAGTGTGGTTTTACAGGCCTTGCGGAACTGTGCGAGGTCTCACAAGGCCCTGATGTCCTCCGGCAGCTGGTTCCACCAGTATGGGGCTGCTACCGAGAAGGCCCTCTCTCTGGTGGATTGCCAACCAAAGGGGAGATGCATGGTCTGATGATGGTCTGTCCCATGGGGGGAGGGGGAGGAGGAAGAAGACCCTCCACCCTCCTTCATCTGAGGCCCAAGGGTAAGCTAGTTAGGCCCGTGGGAGCCAAGGCAGCAGCAGGTGTCAGGAACTAGATGGATTTTTCCAGGGGTGGAATTCTAGCAGGAGCTCCTTTGCATATTAGGCCGCACCCCCCTGATGTAGCCATTCCCCCAAGAGCTTGCAAGAAGAGCCCTGTAAGCTCCAGGAGGATTGGCTACATCAGGGGTGTGTGGCCTAATATGCAGAGGAGTTCCTGCTAGAATCCCACCCCTGAATTTTCCACCTTGACTAGTTCTGGCGGGCCAAGGAACTTCACGTATTCTTCCTGTCCATCTTAATTTGTTTAACAAAACTTACATTATGATGGACAGCTAAACAAGAGAATCTGATCAATTAACATCTCTTGGAGCATAGTGCAGAGGTATACATCCTGCGGCAGACACCTATTCAGACTTTCTCAATGATACGTTTCTGAAGGGCCTTGAATGGGAATGGAGACTGATTGAATAATAAAAAGCATTTCATTCATTTCCTCGTGATGTTCTTGCATTTTCTCATTAAAATAAATTGCATATTTGCATATGCTCCTCATATTTACAAAGACTGCTATAGCTAGTATTTCTTACGATGCATGATCATTACCGCAAATAATTAAATCCCTCACAGCGTAAATTTCATTATGGAATTGGAATGTGCCGAAGCTGTCGTTTGACTCTTATTTTTAGAGCTCCTGTATTTGTACAAATGGACAGTTTAGAAGATTATTTAGTATTTTACTTTTATTTTGTAATTCGGGATTGAATTGGAATTTCTGTGGTGAATGATCCATGAGGAGCCCTTCTGAATTCTGCCCACATAGAGGCAAAGCTGATCTATTAAACAATGGCAGAGCGTCTGCTTACATTGCAAGTAACAATAAAGTGGTACCATTTTTACCTGCATGTGAGGTGGTGTCATATGTGAATGCTTCCCCTTCCCCCCAAAATAGGCAGGCCTCAAGACAACATGTCAGGATGAAGGCAAGTTTATAAGCCTTCCTTTTGATGTCTAGTTTTCATGTGCTTTTTTTAAAAAAGCTTATTTTTCAAACATTGGAATTTCTAGCTGCAACCTGAGCTGTAGAAGTCAGGCAGAAACAAGGGGAACTTGCATTTTCAGGACCTAGCAGAGGGAATTAGATGTGGATGTGGTGGAAGAGGCAAAGGGGATGTCTTTGTGTGTCTGCTTGTGCTGCGCGGTTCTGAGGCTGTTTCTTTTTGGGGTGTGTGTGTCTTGTTTGCTTCTGAAACCTGCTTTTGACTGCAAAACTGGGCTGAAACCAATAAAATGAATTTTAACAGGGATAAATGTAAAGTTCTGCATTTAGGTGAGAAAAATCCATTGCATGGTTATAGAATGGGGGAGACTTGTCTTAGCAGTAGTATGCACGAAAAGCATCCAGGGGTCTTAGTGGGCCATATGCTGAACATGAGTCAACAGTGTGATGCGGTGGCTAAAAAGGCAAATGCAATTTTGGGCTGTATCAACAGAAGTAGTGTCCAGATCACATGAAGTGATGGTATCGCTTTGCTCTGCTCTGGTAAGACCTCACCTGGAGTATTGTGTTCAGTTTTGGGCACCACATTTTAAGAAGGATATAGACAAGCTGGAATGGGTCCAGAGGAGGGTGACGAAGATGGTGAGGGGTCTGGAGACCAAGTCCTGTGAAGAAAGGTTGAAGGAGCTGGGCATGTTCAGCCTGGCGAGGAGGTGGCTGAGAGGTGATATGGTCACCATCTTCAAGTACTTGAAAGGCTGTCATACAGAGGATGGTTCAGAATTGTTTTTGTGGCCCCAGAAGGTAGGACCAGAACCAATGGGTTGAAATTAAATCAGAAGAGTTTCCGACTCAACATTAGGAAGAATTTTCTGACCATTAGAGTCATTCCTCAGTGGAACAGACTTCCTCAGGGAGTGATGGGCTCTCCTTCCTTGGAGGTTTTTCAACAGAGGCTAGATGGCCATCTAATAGCAATGCAGATCCTGTGAATTCCCTGGAAGGTCAGCTGCTGAAGCTGAAGCTCAAATACTTTGGCCACCCAATGAGAAGGGAGCACTCCCTGGAGAAGACCCTGATGCTGGGAAAGTCAGAAGGCAAAAGAAGAAGGGGACGGCAAAAGAGGAGATGGCCGGACAGCGTTACTGATGTAACAAACATGAATTTGAGCAGACTTCGGAGGATGGTGAAGACAGGAGGGCCTGGTGTGACTTTGTCCAGGGGGTCACAAAGAGTCGGACGACTGTGCGACTGAACAACAAATTTGTGAGTTTCCTGCATTGTGCAGGGGGTTGGACTTGACCCTGGAGGTCCCTTCCAATTCTATGATTCTATGACGCTTGTTGAGTGTGTGAACACATGGTCCTAGTGGGAGGGGGTTTTGCTGACAGAGGTGAGGCTAGTCAGTTGATGGAGCCTGCTGTCACTTGAGGCTTGGGGGAGGAGCCATTGGTCACAGCTGTAAGCAGAGTTAATCACAGGTCACATGACCACACGAAGCTGCCTTCTACTGAATTAGAACTGCCCCCCCCTCCCTGGGTCCATCATGGTCAGTCTTGTCTACTCAGACTGGCACTGGATCTCCAGGGTCTCAGGCAGAGGTCTTCCTTTCATGTAGCTTACTGCCTGGCCCTTTTAACTGATGAATTGAACCTGGGGATAAGGAAGCTGTACTGTGGACCAGGCTTCATGCCCCCCCTCCAGAGGTTCCTCCTCCCCTTCCAGGGTGTGACAGTGCTCTAGTTCCTCCCTCCCTGCAGCTGCAAGAGCGAGAGAAGATGGAGATGCTGCAGTCAGGTGGAACCTTCAGATGGCAACCAAGTGAAAGCCAGGCTGTGAATGCAGCAGGAGCTCACAGGAGGGCAGCTCCTGAACCTTTCTGAGGGCTTCCCCTCCTCCTCCCCACCTAACTACCTTGTCCTTTGAATAGTAGGTGCAGCTGCATAACAATCCCTGGATGAGCTCCACCACCTGTTTTTCTGCAAAACGACCCCTGGTGAAGACTGCTGACGTGCAAGACTAGTTGGTGGCAGCAGAATGACGCAAGGAGAAAGAGGCTACATCGTGGGAGTAACTGGGCAGAGACTTGGAAGGGCTGTGGGATTTCCTGGCTCCCATGTGGGCAGGAGCAGATGACAATTGCCTGATAATTTCCTGGAACTGATTAATTCCATTGTATGGCAAACGCTCAGGGACTGTTGACTCAGAGCTCTATCCAGTCAGCCGCAGCACCACACAGCCTGTTGCCATTTGTTGCCCAAAAAGAATCGAGATGGGCAGAATTCATAGCCTCTTAAGATAGATAAACCTTAAAAGCCTTGAGAATATCAGACACCCCATACGAAAATAATGGAACTCGTCCAAAGGTGATCGCTTGAAGCAATTCATCACCCTCCCTCAGGGGGAGAGCATCCCTTTGGCAGACCTTGAAGGAAGGGGCAAGGCTGTTTGGAGCTTTCAGGCATGTTCCTGGGGAAGGCTACAGATCGCAGCTCTGAGAGCATAAGTGGGGGGTGGGGGGGAAGAAAGAGCACAGTTCACCCATCTTGCCCCCTGGGGAGCACCCCCCCCCCCCGGAATCACTTAGCCAGAGGGCCAGCGGCTAGAGAAGGGCGATGGGGTTGGAGGGGTGGGATCCTCACAGATAATGGGTGTTTTTACATTCAGTTTGATCCAGAGTTTTAGAGTCTTCAAATCGCCTGCCACCGTTCCGCTTTAATTATTTTACTTTAACATTGCTGGATTTGCTCTGCTCATTTTGCGTAGCCAAACTTCTATATTTCCTGCTGAAAGCGTTTCAGGGGTTTTTTTTTTTTTTGGGGGGGGGGGGGGGCTCTGATCAGAGGGCAGCCAGAATATCAGTGCTTAGTTAAATGCATATGATTGCTTGGAAATCATGTCAACACTGCAAAAAAATTTAAATTACAAGATGAGGCAAGCAATGATATGTAAAAATTTCAAGTGCTGTCAGTTCTCATGCAAATTGCTGCACCTTGTGGTGGCTTTTGGAGGAGTCTTTTAAAACACATGAAAACGTCTACAACACAAGTTTGAAACGCTTGTAGAGAAATAACCAGATCAAAACTAGTTTTGAGAAAAACATTGCAGCAACAGCGCCGGAACTCATCTAACCGAAACAACTGTAGATGCTCCGGGCAGCAACGATGCAAAACAGCTGTGAGAACGTTAGGTAATGTAAAAGGTGAGTTTCCAATGCGGTGATAGTCACAAACTGTCAGTGTAAAACCCCCCAATAACTCCTTCTGGCCTCAGCTCCTGAGGGAAAGCAGCCTCGTCACTAAGCGTGGGGTTCCATCCTTCCTTAGAGGGAAACCGGCGGGGCACAGGCTTTCCCTTTGCCGCAACACCGCTGACGCCACTTTCCACAGCCCCAATCAGCAAGTGTTGGCACTTTCAATTTTCACTTCCTTGCTTTTGTAACTTTGTCATATGGCACTGAAGGCTCCATTCCGCTTCCCCAAGGAAGAAAGCATGTTCAATTACACCCAGGAAGGAGCTGGTTTCCTTTCAGTCCAAACTGCAAAAGCTGTCATTTTTTTTTTTTTTTGCATAGTTCACCCCCAAATGGCTGATTTTAAATTGGATTTTAGTTTTTCTGAGGGCTGGATGTGATGGTCAGAATGCTCCAAAAGCAATTTTATACAGAAATGACAAACGTTTTCCTGTGGGCAGAAACTGAAGTAGGACGGCTGCCGTGTTGAATGAGCTGTGATGCAAGGTATTGGACAAAGGCAACATATGCAGATGGAGGTGACCATTCTGCTCACCGTAATTTGCAAGCAGCAAATGTGGAAGAGGTAGAATATGAGCCCTGAAACAGCGACCCTGCACCATTCCCAGCACGGTGATCCCTGACGAGAGCCACACAGAAGAGTCATGCCATTCCAGAGCTTGAGAAAACCTGGAAAATAGCAAATATTTTGTTCTCTACAATTGATAAACAAACTCCATTTCAGCATTTCTCTTCTCCCCCCCCCCCTCCCTTGTTAGGAGTTGAATGCTGAAGAAAAAGAGCAGGCAGAATGAAAAAAAAAAGTTGCCATAGTATTAACCAGCATCTTTCTGAAGGAGGCAAAGTAAGCCGTCCCTAACATTTGCTTTCTATGCAAAGAGCAGTCTTTTTTAAAACCCAGAACTTTAAAAAATAAACCTTGAGCTTAGATTAAAGAAGAGCTCCATGGCGCAGAGCGTTAAAGCTGCAGGGCTGCAGTCCTAAGCTCTGCTCACAACCTGAGTTCGATCCCCGGTGGAAGCTGGGTTTTCAGGTAGCCGGCTCAAGGTTGACTCAGCCTTCCATCCTTCCGAGGTCGGTCAAAGGAGTCCCCAGGGGGAAAGCGTAGATGACTGGGGAAGGCAATGGCATGATAGAAGTTTACAAGGTAATGCATGGGATGAAGGAAGTAGAGAAAGAAGTACTTTTCTCCCTTTCTCACAATACAAGAACTTGTGGGCATTCGATGAAATTGCTGAGCAGACAGGTTAAAACGGATAAGAGGAAGTACTTCTTCACCCAAAGGGTGATTAACATGTGGAATTCACTGCCACAGGAGGTGGTGGCGGCTACAAGCATAGCCAGCTTTAAGAGGGGGTTAGATAAAAATATGGAGCAGAGGTCCATCAGTGGCTATTAGCCACAGTGTGTATATGTGTGTGTGTGTGTGTGTGTATATATATATATATTGGCCACTGTGTGACACAGAGTGTTTTTTTGGCCACTGTGTGACAGAGTGTTGGACTGGATGGGCCATTGGCCTGATCTAACATGGCTTCTCTTATGTTCTTATGTAATGGCAAACTACCCCATGAAAAGTCTGCCATGGAAACGCTGTGAAAGCAACGCACCCCAGAGTCGGAAATGACTGGTGCTTGCACAGGGGACCTTTCCTTTCCTTTTTAGATTAAAACAATTTGTAGCTTGGGTCCAAAAATGCTAATGCAGCAACTTGAGCAAACTCTTGTGCTGGGCTGTAATAGGCAGGTCTACAGGGTTATACCAAATTCCCGCTGGTGTCCCAGTGCCATGTGATGTGTGCAGTGCCTGGAAGTGACATATTGCACCAGACACATCACGTGGGAATTTGCAGGAAATTCTATGGAAACTACAGCTAGTGCAGAACGCTGTGGCACGGCTGTTAATGGGGCTCCCTCAATGGGAGCACATTCAGCCAACTGGCCAAAACTTGAAAAACCTGGGGATCTCCTGTCCCCAACTGGGGAATGGAATCCCTAAATGCCTGACCTTGTTTCCAAAGTGGCACCGATATATTAGGGCAGGGTTACAAACTATGGCTTGAGAGGTACACGTGGTTCTTTCACACACATTGGGTGGCTCTCAAAGTTCCCACCACCCTGTTGGCTGCTTTGGGGGAGACATTTGTCTTTTTAAATCACTTCTCCAAGACAAGCCAGCAGGCAGCTTGGAGCATGCACTTAAAGTTTAAGTTCCTTTCTTTCCACCTCTCCCTCCCCCATCTGTTTATCTGTTTTTCTTTATTTCTTTTTTTCCACCCACCCACCCACCTTCCTTCTTCCCTCCCTCCCTCCCTCCCTCCCTCCCTCCCTCCCTCCCTCCCTCCCTCCCTCCCTTCTTCCTTGTCTTGCAGTCCTCAAACATCTGATGTTTGAGAGCCAGTTTGGTGTAGTGGTTAAGTGTGCGGACTCTTATCTGGGAGAACCGGGTTTGATTCCTCACTCCTCCACGTGTACCTCCTGGAATGGCCTTGGGTTAGTCATGGCTCTAGCAGAGGTTGTCCTTGAAAGGGCAGCTGCTGGGAGAGCCCTCTCCAGCCCCACCCACCTCATAGGGTGTCTGTTGTGGGGGAGGAAGGTAAAGGAGATTGTGAACCACTCTGAGATTCTTCGGAGTGGAGGGCGGGATATAAATCCAATATCTTCTTCTTCTGCTATGTGACCTCACATTAAGCAACTTTGGCCACCCTTGCATTAGGAATTATTTACTGGTTGGAGGTTTTTTTTTTTTAATTTCCTCTTTTAAAACATAATATATGTGCAGTTTGCAGGTCTTTCATATACATCCCTTTTCCTCTTTGATTATTGATTTGCAGGCATGTTGATCAAACACTGCTAAACAGCTCGACATGATCCCAGGTACACCTGCCTCAGGATTCACTTTGAGTGGCGCTTCAGCACAGAGCAGGCGTCAGGGTGCACATTAATAAGTCACTGCACGAAAAATAGTTTTGATCCTCTCCTGGGACAGTGACATGCAGGCTTCTTTTAATACGGCATTTCATCCAAGCAAGTGAGCACAGCTGTGGTGTAAAAGGGAAAGCGCTGCAGAGGAAGGAAGTGATCCAGTTCTAAAAATGAAACTTAATTATTAGCTAATGAATTAACTTGTTGATAAACGAGAATTAAGTAGATGTGAAGTGCAGCCGTGGTAGAAATTCTGCAAAAATGAAGAAAGAGGATGGGGTAGAAATGCTTCCTCTCTCCAGTTCCCGCTTTTTTCACTTCCATGTTTTCTACCAAAGGTGGGC
Source organism: Heteronotia binoei (assembly GCF_032191835.1). NCBI lineage: Eukaryota > Metazoa > Chordata > Lepidosauria > Squamata > Gekkonidae > Heteronotia > Heteronotia binoei. The sequence goes on from NC_083238.1 coordinate 63,212,260, forward strand.
TTCAGTTCTCCAGGATCCATTTCCCTTCCCATGATTCATTCTAAACTGGCAAAGTGTGAGTGTGTGCTCAGGGTCTCTGAATAGCTCCTCTCATGTTAATCTGTCTTCAGTAGCCCTTCAGAACACAGCGTAGGCCTGTGTCTGTTCATCCCTGTTGGGAGAAAGTGGGCTACAAACAGGGCTTTTTTTGTAGCAGGAGCTCCTTTGCATATTAGGCCACACCTCCCAGATGTAGCCAATCCTCCAAGAGCTCACAGGGCTCTTTGTACAGGGCCTGCTGGAAGCTCCAGGAGGACTGGCTCCATCAGGGGGGGTGGCCTAATATGCAGAGGAGCTCCTGCTACAAAAAATGCCCTGGGCCCAAATGAAGTCAATAAATGGGGTAGGTACGTGGTGGGATCAGAAGAAGGCCCTGTTGCCTTCCCAGCTCTCTTCTTGCCTGGAGCAGCCTTGAAAACCACAATGGGGGCAGAAGGAGCTGTGTGAGTCTGCAGAACTGAACCGAAGATTGACAACATTCAGTCCCATGTGAGCTGTCATGAATCAGAGCCGGCAGCTGACAAAGGGTGTTTTTACTCTGACAGTTTGTGACTCTATCACCACATTGGAAACTCACCTCTTACATTACCTAACGTTCTCACAACTGTTTTGCATCATTGCTGCCCGAAGCATCTACAGTTGTTTCGGTGAGATCTGGCGCTGTTGCTGCAACAGTTTTCTCAAAACTAGTTTTGATCCAGTCATTTCTCTACAGGCGTTTCAAACTTGTGTTGTAGACGTTTTCATGTGTTTTAAAAGACTCCTCCAAAAGCCACCACAAGGTGCAGCAATTTGCATGAGAACTGACAGCACTTGAAATTTTTACATATCATTGCTTGCCTCATCTTGTAATTTAATTTTTTTTTTGCAGTGTTGACATGATTTCCAAGCAATCATATGCATTTAACTAAGCACTGATATTCTGGCTGCCCTCTGATCAGAGGCCCCCCCCCAAAATTGAAATGCTTTCAGCAGGAAATATAGAAGTTTGGCTACACAAAATGAGCAGAGCAAATCCACCAATGTAAAAGGAAAATAATTAAAGTGGAATGGTGGCAGGCGATTTGAAGACTCTGATGAGGGGTCTGGAGACCAAGTCCTATGAGGAAAGGTTGAAGGAGCTGGGGATGTTTAGCCTGGAGAGGAGGCGGCTGAGAGGTGATAGGATCACCATCTTCAAGTCCTTGAAGGGCTGTCCTATAGAGAATGGTGTGGAATTGTTTTCTGTGGCCCCAGAAGGAAGGACCAGAACCAATGGGTTGAAATTAAATCAAAAGAGTTTCCGGCTCAACATTAGGAAGAACTTCCTGACCATTAGAGCAATTCCTCAGTGGAACAGGCTTCCTCCTTGGGAGGTTGTGGGCTCTCCTTCCTTGGAGGTTTTTAAACAGAGGCTGGATGGCCATCTGACAGCAATGAGGATCCTGTGAATTTAGGGGGAGGTGTTTGTGAGTTTAGAGTGGTTCCTCAGTGGAACAGGCTTCCTCCTTGGGAGGTGGTGGGCTTTCCTTCCTTGGAGGTTGTTAAACAGAGGCTAGATGGCCATCTGACAGCGATGAGGATCCTGTGAATTTAGGGGGAGGTGTTTGTGAGTTTCCTGCATTGCGCAGGGGGTTGGACTAGATAACCCTGGAGGTCCCTTCTAACTCTATGATTCTATGATTCTAAAACTCTGGATCAAACTGAATGTAAAAACATCCAAAGAGAGGTCTCCCTCATAGAGGCTGATGCTGGAATAGATGGCATTCATGTTTCTGGGTTTTTGTGCCTTTAACACAAGTCTGATATGAAGGAGATAAGCAGGTGAAGCTTTTTAAGGAAAGGATATAAAATGGCAGGAGAAGCCTTCACCTGGGTATTGCCCACCTGCCTGAAATTTGGAAGGGGAAGGGTACAAACCCCAAAAATCTCCTATACATTTGTTGAGAGAAAATTGTTTTCCACCAAAACCACCAGAAGCAAAATCTGAAGCTAAATCAACTCCTTTAATGTTAACCCTAAATAATCCAGGTGTCTCAATAGTAGCAGCAGCAGTCGTAGTAATGGAGGAGGAGACTGGATTTCTACCCTGCCTTCACTTGGGCCGTTTTCCCACAGACCTTACTCCGGAGCGACGTCCCTCTTCACCGCGCAGCGTCTGCGCGGATTTCCCACCAACTGCTGCGCACAACCAGGAAGAGCCGCAGCTTTTGTGTCGCAGATGTAAACTGGTTTTTAGCGGTTTACATCTGCGACGCAAAAGCCGCGGCACTTCCTGGTTGTGCGCAGCAGTTGGTGGGAAATCCGCGCAGACGCTGTGCGGTGAAGAGGGACGTCGCTCCGGAGTAAGGTCAGTGGGGAAACGGCCTTGGAGTCTCAGAGCGGCTTCCAATCTCCTTCCCTTCCTCTCCCCATAACAGACACCCTGTGAGGTAGGCGGGGCTGAGAGAGCTCTTCGGAGAACAGCTCTGAGAGATCTCTGTTTGACCCAAGATCACCCAGCAGGTGCATGTGGAGAAACCTGGTTCTCCCAGATTAGACTCCACCCACTACACCAAACTGGCTCTAGGAAGAGGACACAAACACACACTGCAGTCTGTTTTATTGAACCTTAAGCAAAATACCAGAAAAGCTCAGAGCATTTACCAAAAAGGCAGCACGCATCATTGCCCAGGTGAGAAAGAGCTCTCTCTGGCTGTCACGGAAGGGAAGGGAAGGAAAGGTCCCCTGTGCAAGCACCAGTCGTTTCCGACTCGGGGGTGATGTTGCTTTCACAACGTTTTCACGGGAGACTTTTTACGGGGTGGTCTGCCATTGCCTTCCCCAGTCATCTACACCTTCCCCCCAGCAAGCTGCGGACTCCTTTGACCGACCTCGGAAGGATGGAAGGCTGAGTCAACCTCGAGCCGGCTACCTGAAAACCCAGCTTCCGCCGGGGATCGAACTCAGGTTGTGAGCAGAGTTTAGGACTGCAGTACTGCAGCTTTACCCTAAACTGGGCAGTCTGAAGAGGAGCCCCAAACATCGGCATGGAACATTGACAATATGTATACCTTTTTGCAAGCTAAAGAACATGCATCAAACTTCCCTTGGGGATGTCATGAGGGCACCAATAACATGGCACCATAAAGCCACAACCTTTGCTAACCAGCAGGTTCTATGTCAAGTGAAGGCCTCTGGCCAGAGCAGGAGAGTGATAAGCAGTGGAGATTCAGCCGTGGGCCTCAGTGCATTTGGACCTGGAATGTGAGCTGGGGGTGTGGAGAGCTCCCAGCGTTCACAGCTTAAGTGGTGCCAATGATGTGAAGTTGTGCTTTGTTGTTCAGTCGCACAGTCGAGTCCGACTCTTTGCAACCCCGTGGACCAAGTCACGCCAGGCCCTCCTGTCTTCCACCATCCTCCGAAGTCTGCCCAAATTTGTGTTAGTTCCATCAGTAACACTGTCCAGCCATCTCCTCTTTTGCCATCCCCTTCTTCTTTTGCTTTCCGTCTTTCCCAGCATCAGGATCCTCTCCAGGGAGTGCTCCCTTCTCATTGGGTGTCCAAAGGATTTGAGCTTCAGCTTCAGTATCTGACCTTCCAGGGAACAGTCTGGGTTGATTTCCCTTAGGAATGACTGATTTGATCTTCTTGCAGTCCAAGGGACTCTCAAGAGTTGTGCTAAGTGGTGTTAATTAGCTGAAGTTGTACCAATTGCTGAGCTATGGCCTTAGCTATACTATTGTTAGAGTTATGGTCTTATTTTGATCTGTATGTATTATGTTTATCAGATAACTTAAATTAATTGTGTTTAATTTGATACGTTTTATTTATTGTTATTCCAATGTTTTAATGTTGTAAGCCGCCCTGAACCTGCTTTGTGGGATAGGACAAGGTATAAATCACAAATTAAAGTAAAATTAAAATTCAAAATTCTGCCATGCCAGGTTTTTTGAAAGTTGCAGGTAACATATATTCTGCACACATCCCAAATAACTGAAGAAGGTTGCTTTGGGAAAGGGATGGGTGGAGACAGAAATGATCATTTTATTATTCATAAAAGTATAACAAAGACTGAAAATATATAGCTGTGCATATTAATAGCTCTGCAAACAATTTGAGCATTAGTTTGCCTGACCATGAATCGAGGGTTGTCGAAGTCATTATGGCAAGATTAACTGCAATTATAAATCTCTTCAGAGATGCAGGGACTTGGCTATGAAATGCAAATCAAAGACTATCGGATATCTAGCTCAGTAGTAGACACGAAACACAAAATAGAAAATGTAAATGGCAGATGAGTCTGAGAACTTCTTTTTGCATCTGTTAAAATATGTAGAGCACAATTCAGCAGCACAGGTTTTCCCCCAAACACTCACTCGGTACTCAGACTTGTAGATCTTGGATATAGCAACAGGTTTGATGTTTACCCCTGCGTAGAAACTTCCATGTGCTTTCCATGTGCCTCTGATAGATGTTCTCCTCTGAGATTAGGGATTCCTCCTATAGGGACAATAGCAATGTACCTTTTCTCCCTTAGTGATCTATATACCCACAGAGCCTCCATATAACCGCAGAGCATTTGTCTCTTTAAGTTGCTTCTCCAAGCCAAGCCAGCTGGCTGCTTGGAGAATGCATCTAAAGTTAAAGTTGCTTTCTTTCCACCTCTTCCACCTCCCATCTATTTGCCTTCCTTCCTTCCTTCCTTCCTTCCTTCCTTCCTTCCTTCCTTCCTTCCTTCCTTCCTTCCTTCCTTCCTTCCTTCCTTCCTTCCTTCCTTCCTTCCTTCCTTCCTTCCTGCTCTCAAACATCTGATGTTTATTCTGTGTGGCTCTTACGTTCAGCAAGTTTGGCCAGCCCTGCTCTAGTGGAACCTTGGCGACATCTCTTTCTTGCTTGACTTCCCCTAACCTTCATAGATCCTTCATGTTAGCTTGCTTTGGTGTCCTCCCTTCTGCTTTGCTGCATGGGAGGTTTAAGAAAATCCCACATTCCAGCAGGTTTTGTGGTTGTGGTTCAAGGGATATAGAAAGTACTGAACATGTCCTCCTGCACTGTACATTTTACTGTGATATCCGTGCCATTTACTTAGACCCTCTTCTTTGAAATCATGAGGGACAATCTGATGGTGGTGAGACTCGCTTCCTATTGTCCTCTCATAACCCTGAGATTATTGAGACTGTGGCAAAGTATCTGTGTTGTGCTTCTAAGAGGAGACGAATGGTTCAAATGTTGGGGTAATGTATGTTTCCCCCTTTGCTGATGGTGCTGTTGTGCCAATAAAGGTGGTTGTGGTTGTTCACTATGTGCAGCCCTTCTTTCGGTCACCAGGTCTCTGGTTTCATTGAAGGTGCTGGTGATCATAGGCAATGCCCTTCACGGCCTCAGACCCGCATACCTGCAGGGCCGTCTTGCCTGCTAGGCTGTACCACATCGAATGTGCCCATTTTGAGCAAAGCCTTATAGAGGGGCCATTCAACAAACAGGTGAGATCCTGAATTTGTGTGCTCTTCTTGTGGAACGGCTGGCGTGAGGAGGCCAGGAAGATGCCTGCCCTTCGGTCCTTCTGCAAACTGCAAAGCAGAAAAGTTCAAGGAGGTTTTTTTATATATAAAAACAGGCCTTGGATTCAGCGGGAGCTCACAGGAGCACAGCTCCTGAACCTTTTGGACAGTTCCACCTCCTCCCAGAGAGCCAGTTTGGTGTAGTGGTTAAGCGTGCAGACTCTTATCTGGGAGAACCGGGTTTGATTCCCCACTCCTCCCCTTGCACCTGCTGGAATGGCCTTGGGTCAGCCATAGCTCTGGCAGAGGTTGTCCTTGAAAGGGCAGCTGCTGTGAGAGCCCTCTCCAGCCCCACCCACCTCACAGGGTGTCTGTTGTGGGGGAGGAAGGGAAAGGAGATTGTGAGCCGCTCTGAGACTCTTCGGAGTGGAGGGCGGGATATAAATCCAATATCTTGTTCTTCTTCTCCCTCCCACCTTGTCCATTGAATAGTAGGTGCAGCTGCATAACAATCCCTGGATGAGCTCCACTACCTATTTTTCTACAAAACGACCCCTGTATAAAAGGAGCAAGGCTATTGTATAATGGGATGGTTCAGGGAGGTGCTCTCAAGAAAGGAACAGGGCTGGTCGTCTGTGTCACAGTTTATCATAGGTCTTATTATATGGCTCTGACTGCACTGTTCCCCACTTTTGCAGTGCCTTTTTTGTGTGCATTATTTCAGGTCTCCATAGTACAAGTCATCCTGCTGCATTATTGATAGTTGGATGTCTCATGCTGTTTGATGGCTTTGATTTACACCGTGTAATCTGCCTTGGATCTCCGTTTGAAAAGCAGGTTATAAATAAATAAAGGCCTGAAGCAGTATTGACAGTTTTGGTGGGGGTGGGAGGTGTGTGTGTGTGTGTGTGTGTGTGTGCACGTGTATGCATGGGAACATGACACACATCATAGGAGTTACTTGGACCCATCAATTTAGGATTAACATGACTGCAGTAATGATTGCATCCACACACACAAACGAACACTCACTCGTTACTGCATCCATTTTAATCCCTGGCTGATGTCTCGCAGTCACTGCCAAGATGTCTCTCTCTTCTTCCTGGGCTCTCCTACCTGCATCTGCTCTCAGTGTTATTGAACACGATGCAGTTGATGCAATCAGAGACTCTGTGAGGGGAAAAGAAGGAAGCTCAGTGGAGGCTTTTCGCTTGGCTGGGTGGGTGCCTGCCTATGTGAACACCACCCAAGGCAGGCAGTAGAGAGCGGCCATCTTGTGGTCAGAAACTTAATTTCACCCCAATTCGTTAAGTTTTCCCTTGAACCAGGGCTTTTTTGGTAGAAAAAGCCCAGTAGGGACTCATTTGTATATTAGGCCACACCCCCTGGCACCAAGCCAGCTGGAACTGCGTACTTCTCAAAACCCCTTTACTTCAGTGTGATGAAGTCCCATTGAAATGACTCCAAGCAAAGTCTGCTTAATGGAGTGCAGAAAGAGACCGTCAGACAGCCAGTCTTCTCGTTGTCCGGAGGGTCTCCTCTCTGTTAGTGGCACCCGCAGAGAAGCCACTGCCGGGGGTGAAGGGTCACCTTTAGCAAGAGTGGTACTCCTGTCTGCAGATGCCAGCTAGCCTGTGGAGCCAGGGCACTGCTGAGCCGGGTATTAGTTCAGCACCAGGCTGGCTCCTAATGAGGAGTCAGATAATCCTGCGGGGCGCTACGTCTCTGAGCTCGGCCTTTGAATTACAGGGCCCAGATTCTGCTCCGGAGGTTCGTGTTCTCGTCTCCTCCGGCCTCGGGAACCAGCAGGGCGGTGAGCAGAGGATCCTTGCAGAGAAAGGCGTTTCTGATAATGAGCTGGTGTCTCAGGGTGTCGGCAAAAAGCAGAGAAATCCTCTCCTTCCATACAGGGGCAGCGCAACTCTTGGCATTCCTCCCCATGGGCAAGCTCTTTCCCTGAGGTAACTCACTTTTCTTGGCGCTCAGAGAAGTCTGAGAAGGATTCTTTCAGAAAGTTCCTTTTTAAACAAAAAGCTCAGAAAGGCAATATCCGGAGGAGCTGCAGTTCACAACCCCCCCCTCCCCCAACATTTGGGTTTCGTGGAAGAAAGGCAGATGAACAATAACACATGAATAACGTTGTGTGTGCGGACCTGAAGGAAGACTCTTGTGTGTGTTCCTGCCTGGCTCCTTGGAGCCATACGAACTGAGCTTGGGGACTCAGGATCCAAATCCCTGCTGCCCTGCTCCAATCAGCAGCCCCTGGCCGGTTTGAATGACCCAATGGCGTGCTAGCACAGGGACCTTGTATATAAGTTGGCCCCATAAGCCCAGTTCCTCAGTCTTCTAGTGCGGCCTGTGCTATGCTGTCCTGAAACAAAGAGCTATGATCATTACCGCTTTGCCTCTTCATTCCATTGAAGCCTCGGTATTATAAATAAACAAGTGCCATGTGCATCTATTCCAGTTGGGAAAGAGCTTCTGTGGGCCCTCAGGCTCAGCCAGGCTTTAAGGGTTAGGCCGAGGGCAGCCAGCCTCCTTCCGGGGGGGGGGGGTGGCCTGGGAATCCCCCAGAATTCCAGTTCCTCTCCAGACTGCAGGGGTCAGTTGTTCCCCTGGAGAAAATGGCAGCTTTGGAGAGTGGACTGTATGGAACTGTCCCCCACTGAGGTCTCCGTCCTCCCCGGGCCCCACACCCAAATCTCCAGGATTTCCCCAGCCTGGTGGCTGGGGGGAGACTACATTCCTAGCCCTCCCCCCACTGCAAATCCCACCCTTTTGCAAAAGCAGGCTGACACAGGAGGAGAGCTGGGCACAAGGGGCGGCTTCTATTATGTGCTGGGTCCAATTTTTTTTTATGGGGACTGGAGCTGAGAAATGGGGCAGCTTGGAATTTAACTCTCTCAGTTCCAAAACCTGCTACCATCATCTTCCTCCTCCTCCTCAGAGGGGCTGCTTGCAGATGGGCGGTTTGAGGCGACCCAGAGATGCCTCAGAAGTTGACTAGAAAACCCCGTCCAAACGAGCCCATCTGCTGCCCACGGCCACCCCGCACTCAGCCTGTCTTCCAGGGTCCACAGAGCGGCTCAAAAAGTTACCGCTTCTGAAGTGGTAGCAAATTCCTGAGCCACACGCCAGTCGCCTCACTAGCATCTGGACTCAGAAGCACACAAGCGAGGCGCCACGGCATTGTGAACTGCCAAGACACCCCGAGCCATTTGCAGCCTTTTTTGTTTAAAAAGATATGTTGATTTCAAGCATATAGGCGCATGGGTGCACATGAGCACAACCAATAAATGCATGGGGAAAAAGAAACCCAAACTAAGCTCCCGGGATGCTGCACAATAGCTGTCCAATCGTGCCAAGTCACCTCTCAGACGGGATGGGAACGGCTTGCGGGGGAGTGTGTGGAGGGTTTAGGATACTTCTTTCTGAGCTGGCCCGATTAAGGACACCTCCCATGCACCCCAAACTGCCCGCCTTAATTTCCCCATTCCCCATTCTCATATCCCAGGACTCCTGCTTGTGTAGGGTTGGTTCTGGGGCCATGGAGTATATTAAGGATTGCACCCTGCAGAATAATCTCCATCATACTTCCTTCCCTTCCCCACAGGGTGACCTTGGCAGGCTGGAAAACTGGGCTAAAACCAATAACATGAATTTTAACAGGGAGAAATGTAAAGTTCTGCATTTAGGTAGGAAAAATCCAATGCATGGTTATAGGATGAGGGAGACTTGTCTTAGCAGTAGTCTGTGCGAAAAGGATCTGGGGGTCTTAGTGGATCATACGCTGAACATGAGTCAACAGTGTGATGCGGGGGCTAAAAAGGCAAATCAAGAAGGTTGAAATTAAATCAAAAAAGTTTCCAGCTCAACATCAGGAAGAACTTCCTGACAGTTAGAGCGATTCCTCAGTGGAACAGGCTTCCTCCTCGGGAGGTGGTGGGCTCTCCTTCCTTGGAGGTTTTTCAACAGAGGCTAGATGGCCATCTGACAGCAATGAAGATCCTGTGAATTTAGGGGGAGGGGTTTGTGAGTTTAGAGTGGTTCCTCAGTGGAACAGGCTTCCTCCTCGGGAGGTGGTGGGCTCTCCTTCCTTGGAGGTTTTTCAACAGAGGCTAGATGGCCATCTGACAGCAATGAAGATCCTGTGAATTTAGGGGGAGGGGTTTGTGAGTTTAGAGTGGTTCCTCAGTGGAACAGGCTTCCTCTTGGGAGGTGGTGGGCTCTCCTTCCTTGCAGGTTTTTAAACAGAGGCTAGATGGCCTCTGACAGCAAGGAAGATCCTGTGAATATAGGGGGAGGTGTTTGTGAGTTTAGAGCGGTTCCTCAGTGGAACAGGCTTCCTCCTTGGGAGGTGGTGGGCTCTCCTTCCTTGGAGGTTTTTCAACAGAGGCTAGATGGCCATCTGACAGCAATGAGAATCCTGTGAATTTAGGGGGAGGTGTTTGTGAGTTTCCTGCATTGTGCGGGGGGTTGGACTAGCTGACCCTGGAGGTCCCTTCCAACTCTATGATTCTAATTATGCTCTTGTATGTTGATAAAGCTGCAAAATCCCCTCCTCCTTGGCTTCCCTGCCTCTAGGCCTTTCTTCTCAGTCTGTCTCTTCAACCATCTTTCTTCCTTGACTTCTCTTGCCTAACTTGGAGTCTCACCTTTTGTTCAAAATTCAATTGCTGAAACTGTAGCCTGATCATATCACTCCTGTCTTATATCTCTGCCTGCTTCCCCGGATCTGTCACATTCAAAACCATCTGTAGTTAGAGATTGTGTTGGAACTGGCACCAGAGACAATCCAAGTTGATAAAACTGATAGGAGAAATGACACTGGGAATTAAAAAGAACCCAAACTCTGACAGAGCCAGGGTCAGTCCGAAGGCACACAGAACCCTAGGTAGGCCCATCTCCTGCCGCCCACCCCCCGCACAGCAGGGGAGAAGAGATGGAGGTGGAGAAGGTGGCACAAGAGCGAGAAAGCCGGCAGGAGAGTGGGGAAGGCCTCTGTGAGTCACACGAGGGGCACCCAATTCAGTGCCCCCCCAGGGCAAATGCCTGATTTGCCTAGCAGAAGGGCTGGCCCCAACCCCCTTTCCATGGGTGGCAGCAGCGGGCCAGGAGTGCCTGACAAGAAGTGGCCAGGTGAGGAAAGCAAACACTAGAGATCTTGGGCAAAGAGTCAAAGACTGGCGACCATGGCCATTTTGGGTCCTGAGGGAGGAAAGGCCAAGCTGAGACAAACCGGAAGGAAAAGCATTCCAAGGGGTTTCTGACCCCACCACCTCACCCCCGCCTCACAGAGAACAGGGTTGCCTGGTCCCTCAGGGCAGGGGGGATGGGCTTACCAACAGCATGGTAGAGGATGACAAGATGATGCATGGGATAGAGAAAGAAGGACTTTTCTCCCTTTCTAACAATACGAGAACTCGTGGGCACTCCATGACATTGCTGAGCAGTGGGTTTAGAATGGCGAAAAGGAAGTCCTTCTTCACCCAAAGGGTGATTAACATGTGGAATTCACTGCCACAGGAGGTGGTGGCGGCCACAAGTATAGCCACCTTCAAGAGGGGTTTAGATAAAAATATGGAGCACAGGTCCATCAGTGGCTATTAGCCACAGAGTATATAGGTGGAACTCCCTGTCTGGGGCAGTGATGCTCTTGTAATCTTGGTGCTTGGGAGGGGCAACAGTGGGAGGGCTTCTAGTGTCCTGGCCCCACTGATGGACCTCCTGATGGCACTTGGTTTTTTTGGCCACTGTGTGACACAGATTTTTGGACTGGATGGGCCATTGGCCTGATCCAACAGGGCTTCTCTTCTGTTCTTATGTGACCCAGAGTGTTGGACTGGATGGGCCATTGGCCTGATCCAACATGGCTTCTCTTATGTTCTTCTGTGACACAGAGTGTTGGACTGGATGGCCTGATCCAACATGGCTTCTCTTATGCTCTCATGTCTGGGGCAGTGATGCTCTGTATTCTTGGTGCTTGGGAGGGCTTCTAGTGTCCTGGCTCCACTGGTGAACCTCCTGATGGCATCTGGGTTTTTTTGGTCACTGAGTGACACAGAGTGTTGGACTGGATGGGCATTGGCCTGATCCAACAGGGCTTCTCTTATGTTCTTATGTGTCACAGAGTGTTGGGCCATTGACCTGATCCAACAGCGCTTCTCTTCTGTTCTTATGTAACACAGAGTGTTGGACTGGATGGGCCACTGGCCTGATCCAACATGGATTCTCTTATGTTCTTATGTGACACAGAGTGTTGGACTGGAGGGGCCATTGGCCTGATCCAACAGGGCTTCTCTTCTGTTCTTATGTAACACAGAGTGTTGGACTGGATGGGCCACTGGCCTGATCCAACAGGGCTTCTCTTATGTTCTTATGTGACACAGAGTGTTGGACTGGATGGGCCATTGGCCTAATCCAACAGGGCTTCTCTTCTGTTCTTATGTAATACAGAGTGTTGGACTGGATGGGCCACTGGCCTGATCCAACATGGCTTCTCTTATGTGACACAGAGTGTTGGACTGGAGTGGCCATTGGCCTGATCCAACAGGGCTTCTCTTCTGTTTTTATGTGACACAGAGTGTTGGAGTGGAGTGGCCATTGGCCTGATCCAACAGGGCTTCTCTTCTGTTTTTATGTGACACAGAGTGTTGGACTGGAGTGGCCATTGGCCTGATCCAACATGGCTTCTCTTATGTTCTTATGTGACACAGAGTGTTGGACTGGAGTGGCCATTGGCCTGATCCAACAGGGCTTCTCTTCTGTTTTTATGTGACACAGAGTGTTGGACTAGATGGGCCATTGGCCTGATCCAACAGGGCTTCTCTTATGTTCTTATGAGCAGGGATTTTCATCGTACGTTTCAGCAATGTGCCCACATGACTTCCATTGTGGCCCAGATGTGATGTAGGGACGTCAGGGCGACACTCTAAGGCAAAATCTCTATGGTAGAATTAGTTTCTACCATAAAGTTTTTGTCCCCAAACCAGAGCATCACCCTGATGTCCCCAACAAGCATCTTTTACTTCTGGGCCACATTGAAGTCATGTGGGCAGGTCACTGAAATGTCAGGTGTTCCTGCCTTTTTTGGGGGGGGGGGGGAGGGTAATTCCCCCTTCCATCTGGCTGACAGGTGGAGGAGAGGTGGGGAGTGTCAGTGGGGGATGCCTGCCCCCCCCGAGGGCTATGGAATCCCTACTCACAGAGTAGTCTGATGGGGCATCCTGTCCCCACATCCTAAACATGTTTATTTGGAAATGCATTTGTTAATTCTCTTGTCCTTTAAAGAGTGGAGCTGCCTGATCGATCAGAGATGTCCGTTCTCAAGCCTCTGCTGAGAAACGTCATTGCAAGGCAGGGAAGAATTGCCCGTGCCAAGGACTGCTTTGTCCCTCCGGCTGGACTTCCTTCGAGACTCCTCCTGGTATTAGGAAGGAGTGGGAGGGGAGGATTAAAAACAGCCACTTGCAGGGAGAACTGGAATGCAAAGCTGAGCAGTCCCTTCAGCCACCAGCTGTTCCTGGTAAATAAGGCCACATTTCCCTCCCGTTCTTCCTCACGTGGCATGCACAGAATCTGCACACAGCCCCCAGGGGTTGGTTAGGCCACATGGCAGGGCCGCATGGCCTTGGGTCAGCAATGGCTCTCTTATCTGGGAGAACCAGGTTGGGAGTTCCAATCCTCCACTTGCACCTGCTGGAATGGCCTTGGGTCAGCCAGAGCTCTCTTATCTGGGAGAACCGGGTTTGATTCCCCACTCCTCCACTTGCAGCTGCTGGAATGGCCTTGTGTCAGCCAGAGCTCTCTTATCTGGGAGAACCAGGTTGGGTTCCCCACTCCTCCACTTGCACCTGCTGGAATGGCCTTGGGCCAGCCAGAGCTCTCTTATCTGGGAGAACCGGGTTTGATTCCCCACTCCTCCACTTGCACCTGCTGGAATGGCCTTGGGTCAGCCAAGGCTCTCTTATCTGGGAGAACCAGGTTGGGTTCCCCGCTCCTCCACTTGCACCTGCTGGAATGGCCTTGGGTCAGCCATGGCTCTCTTATCTGGGAGAACCAGGTTGGGTTCCCCACTCCTCCACGTGCAGCTGCAGGAATGGCCTTGGGTCAGCCATGGCTCTCTTATCTGGGAGAACAGGGTTGGGTTCCCCACTCCTCCACTTGCACCTGCTGGAGTGGCCTTGGGTCAGCCATGGCTCTCTTATCTGGGAGAACCGGGTTGGATTCCACACTCCTCCACTTGCACCTGCTGGAATGGCCTTGGGTCTGCCATGGCTCCCTTATCTGGAAGAACCAGGTTGGATTCCCCACTCCTCCACTTGCACCTGCTGGAATGGCCTTGGGTCAGCCATGGCTCTATTATCTGGGAGAACCAAGTTGGGTTCCCCACTGCTCCACTTGCACCTGCTAAAATGGCCTTGGGTCAGCCATGGCTCTCTTATCTGGGACAACCAGTTTGGGTTCCTCTCTCCTCCACTTGCAACTGCTGGAATGGCCTTGGGTCAGCCATGGCTCTCTTATCTGTGAGAACCAGGTTGGGTTCCCCACTCCTCCTCTTGCACCTGCTGGAATGGCCTTGGGTCAGCCATGGCTCTCTTATCTGTGAGAACCGGGTTTGATTCCCCACTCCTCCACTTGCATCTGCTGGGATGCCCTTGGGTCAGCCATAGCTCTCTTATCTGGAAGAACCAGGTTGGATTCCCCACTCCTGCACGTGCAGCTGCTGGAATGGCCTTGGATCAGCCATGGCTCTCTTATCTGGGAGAACCAGGTTTGATTCCCCACTCCTTCCCTTGCAGCTGCTGGAATAGCCTTGGGTCAGCCATGGCTCTCTTATCTGGGAGAACCAGGTTGGATTCCCCACTCCTTCCCTTGCAGCTGCTGGAATAGCCTTGGGTCAGCCATGGCTCTCTTATCTGGGAGAACCAGGTTGGATTCCCCACTCCTCCACTTGCACCTGCTGAAATGGCCTTGGATCAGCCATGGCTCTCTTATCTGGGAGAACCGGGTTGGATTCCCCACTCCTCCACTTGCAGCTGCTGGAATGGCCTTGGGTCAGCCATAGCTCTCTTATCTGGGAGAACCGGGTTGGATTCCCCACTCCTCCACTTGCAGCTGCTGGAATAGCCTTGGGTCAGCCATGGCTCTCTTATCTGGGAGAACCAGGTTGGCTTCCCCACTCCTCCACTTGCAGCTGCTGGAATGGCCTTGGGTCAGCCATAACTCTGGCAGAGTTGTCCTTGAAAGGGCAGCTTCTGAGATCGCTCTCTCAGCCCCACCCACCTCGCAGGGTGACTGTTTGGGGGAAGGAAGATAAAGGAGATTGTGAGCTGCTCTGAGTCTCTGATTCAGAGAGAAGGGCGCAGTATAAATCTGCAGACTTCTCCTTCTTTAATAATGCATGAATAAGGAATCCGTGCAGTGAAATGCCAAAATAATCATGGAGTCTTTCATTTCCCAGTCCCTTTTGTTTCAGAGAGCAATTGCCATGGACAGCTTTCAGACAGAAAATGTTGTGGAAGATATTTGCAGGGTGCCGGTTGTTGCTCTGCATTCAGTGCAGACCGCGGTTTCTGAAGAGGGAGCATCTCAGTCCCGGCTGCAAAAGCAGTCAAGAGTCACTGTTGCAGACTCGCGCTTGCTCAGGGCTTCAAGGAGCAGCAGTTTGTTGGAAAGCACAGAGTGCTGCATCCCATGAGATTCCATCCACACCGCTTTCCTTTGCACAGCCTCTGAGTGCCAGAGCTTTCACATGTCTTATTCATAAGCTGCGCATGGCAGGTGACGCCCACCTCAGTCCAGGAGCTGTTGTGATCACTGAACGGATTCTGGTTTGAGATTAGGTGAGCCGGCCATTGGCTGTGCAAAGGAAAGACCGTTGTAAGGAATGGCTCTGTATTTATCCTGCTTCTCGTTTCAACGCTAGGTGTTTTAGCCCCAGGCTGTCTTTGGAAGAGAGACCTCTCTGCCCTGCTGAGAATTCAGGAAGGAAAAGCTGTGCATAAAACAGTTTGCTGTCAAATGGTTTTTATCCAAAATAGCTGAAAGCTTTGGCTTTTCCACTTGACATTTTTCAATAAAAGCAGTCCCTGTTAATCTCCGATTAGGTGGGATGCGAGCATGGGTTGCAGTAGTTAAGAGATAGTCTATTAGCGAGGAAGAACATCTCCCAAGAGAGGCACCAGACAATGTATTGTTTTCACCTTCCTTGGAAATGTGCACAGCAGCTATCGTTCGGTATAAAAATACACCCTCCTCTCTCTGATACGCCCCCGGTCCTCTCCTCGGCCATTTCCTGTCCTGATTGACTGGGTGTGTCCCTTCTATGCAGCCACCAACTGCATGCTTTTGTAGTCTGGCTTGGTGACATCCCAATTCATACTCTTTCTGTGCGGAATTTTATTGGAGAGGATTTCTCATAAATCATTTTTGCAACACTGAGAGACACAGCATTACACCCACAGGGAGAGAAAGATCACATGCCTCATATTTTAGGTCTGGGCCACGAACGGGAATACTTGAACTCTTGTCTGAGTTCCCTTTCACCTGCGGTGATCGGACAGCCGGTTAATCAATGGGCTGTTCGGCTGTTCATAGCCACACACGGGGTAGATTCACAGGGACAGGTTGTGGGATCTGCTGGGAATCGGTTTCTGATCTCTGGCAGGGGGAATTTTGCTCTGTCCTCAGGGAGATAACATTAGACATTGGGGTATAACATTAGGTGTTGGGGTAGTTGGAGCCAACTCCCAGCTGATCTGCTGGAAGTTAGGTTCTTTGGATCACCCCTCCTGGAAACTCTGCTGCCTCCTAGACTTGCTGAGACACAGACAATTGCGTGTCTGCGTGCGCGTGTCTGTGTGCATGTGGAGGTGGGGACAAAAAGCCACCATTATTTCCCTGCTCTTCTCCCTGTCCCAATTTATTTTTGACTCAGTTCAGTTTAGTAAATGTCTGTCTGCCAGCTCCCCATTACCACACGTTTGAAGAGCCAGAACTGCGGGTGTGTGTCCACACACACTAAACAACGCACTTTGCGGCCCCTGGCTTTGTACTGTGTAAGAATAGCAAAACCCACTTGCAAACAGTCACCGCATGGAAGCACCTTTAATCTAGATCAGGATCTGGATCGCTTAAGTCTGTGGAAGAATAAGTCTGTCGATCGTTTAAGTCTGTCAATAAGAATAAGACCAGGCAAAGCCCATACTCATTGGTGGTGGTGTGGGGGGGGGGGGGGAGATCCTTTCCCTGTTTGCCAGCCTCAGGAGTTTGGAGAGATGTGACAGTTGAATCCTCTTGGAAATGAAATCTTCTGCTTTTGACTCTCTGAAGACCCTTCTTGCTATAAAGGAGCTTTCCCTGGCTGCATTTCATATTCCTTGGTTAGTGCAATGCCACTGCAGGCTTTCACGCATGAGGCAGAATGCTCAGGAAGAGAGACACATTCCATTAAACACACAAAATGCAACTTGACTTGTAACTAAAGTCACAGAAAGGAAGAGAAGCACATCATAACAAAACGCCTAACTGCTGCTGCGCGAAGGATAGCTAAAGAGAGCAATAAATGCATCCTTCTTCTCTGAGGTGTAAATAGCTCCCACAGAGGATAGGAGAAATAATTTTAAAATTACCAAATTCTGCATGTGCTCTCCTGGAATTCTTCTTCCTTTTCATGTACCTGGGACTTCAGCCGTCTTCCTGTGCAAGACCCAGATCTTCTGGATACAGAATAGACTCATCTTGTACAAAAGAGGATCTTTGGGGTTTTCAGCCACTGACCATCAATGAACACAAACTTTCAGTCTCAGCATAAGGAGGTCTACACTAGAGAGCGGCTCCTTGGACTGGAGAAAAGGTGTCCTTCACTGAAGTGGCAGGATCCCGCCTTCGTATTGCAATCCTAAGAACATTTTCCTGGGTGTCAGCCCCATTCAATAAAACTGGACTTACTTCTGAGTAGAGCTGCTTCGGGTTGTGCCCTCTGCATCTGCTGCCCTTGTGGATCATGGCCGTTCAGATGGAATTTGTTTTCTTTTGACACTGAGTGGCCCACAATGGAAGACTTATTGCCTGAGGGCTAGACTGCTTCCCAGAAGGTCCTGGGGCCAACCTTGTATGGGTAGATTTTAATATATGTCACTGCATCTGCAGCCGCGTAATGAGCCCACTTTCAGATAAGTGACGCTGTTTTCGACTCCGGAGCAACAACAACTTTTCTAATACAGTAGTATTTAGCGTTCAGTTGATAAAAGCAATTTGATTTGACTTTGAGGGACAGACTTGACAGATGTACGAGTGGTTCTTGATTTGTATGCCACAAAGATATCTTGGACATTTATATTAAAAAATAATAATAGTAATAATACTGCACCTTAGAGGGTGCAGTACTTTGTGTAAGCAGTACAAGTGTTGCTTGTGGGAGTCATAAATAAATTGTTTGCATGTGGCAAAGGGTTCTATAAGTCTTCCTAGGTAATGCATCACATTTTGGCATTCCTTTGATTCAACATCAGCAACATTTCAGTGATCTAAAGGATTTGACGTAAGGGAAATAGAACTTGTTTAGTCTACTAATACATCACTTTCTTTCATTTTAACTTTTTTAAAAAAGTATATCCTTCATTCATTCTCAGTTTTAAACCTAACAACTGCTTGTTCATTTATCTCATTATCTTCAATCTGGTAACGTTCAGCTTTGTAAACCAGAGTTGCAATAATGATGATGGTGGTGGTGGTGGTGGTGACCATGACGACAATTTTTAGCTGAAAACTGAAGGTGGAGCTTCCTCAAAGAAGCACACCAAGCCCTTTGAAGGTAGAACTTATTTAACAAGTTAAAATCCTGATTTTAAACCTATGCTGGTAAAGTTGGAACTGGCTGGGACTGAGAGAAGGAAAGAGATCTTGGGGCTGCCATGAACAGCTTGGTGAACATACTTGCAGAGAGAAAACTAAGGTAAATAAAATAAAATAAATGTCAACTCAGGGTGCTGCAGCAGTGAAAAAGGCCAGTTGGACCTATGTGGCTGGAAGCATCTCTGTCTCCTTCTCAGTAATGCCTTTTGAGACGTTAACTCTCTCCCGCGGAAAGAGGAATGTGCTGAAGTGGGGAATGTGCTGCAAGGAACCCACAGGTATGAATCTCTCCTGGCAGCGAAAAATCCAGTTCCCTTGCATTCTTCTAGGATCTCTGGACTCAGGGATGCTTTGTAATGCCTCCTCCCAAAGATGGAGGGACGGTGGCTCAGTGGTAGAGCATCTGCTTGGTAAGCAGAAGGTCCCAGGTTCAATCCCTGGCATCTCCAAAAAAGGGTCCAGGCAAATAGGTGTGAAAAACCTCAGCTTGAGACCCTGGAGAGCCGCTGCCAGTCTGAGAAGACAATACTGACTTTGATGGACCAAAGGTCTGATTCAGTATAAGGCAGCTTTGTATGTTCATATGTATGTATGATGTTTGTGCCTTTCCACGCACACGCACACATACACATCATTAGAGCAGGCAGTTTATGAGCAAAATACAAAGGATTTCCACTTCATGGCTTGAAGAAGAAGAAAAAGAAGAAGAAGAAGAAGATGATGATGATATTGGATTTCTACCTCACCGTTCACTTTGAATCTCAGAGTGGTTCACAATCTCCTTTACCTTCCTCCCCCACAGCAAACATCCTGTGAGGTGGGTGGGGCTGAGAGAACTCTTACAGCAGCTGCCCTTTCAAGGACAGCTCTGCAAGACCTATGGCTGACCCAAGGCCATTCCAGCAGGTGCAAGTGGAGGAGTGGGGAATCAAACCTGGTTCTCTCAGATAAGAGAGAACTTAACCACTACGCCATGCACTTAACCACTACGCCAAACCAGAGGAGGATCTGTGTGGTGGAATTTCAAAAAGAAATGACGGTGCAGCCCCTCCCAGCTTTAAGGGCAGCATGAGCCATCTCCAGCTATAGACAGCTGGGCAGCCCTTAATTATTGCTAATCCAATCCAGCCACTGATAAAGGAAGCCTAACATCTAATTCACCCAGGATGTGGCAGCAGGAGGACACCTAAACCCATCATTCACTCCTGGCTCTTTGTCAATATGCTAAAATCATCCAAGGATCACCTCGCCTTGGCATGTCAGGTATCTCCAAACTGGCCAGGCCATTCATATCTGGGACCAGTCATGCTCCTGTGGGCTTCCCAATCCCCAGGTCCCAGCAGGGGATCCCCTGTTTTTACAGGCTTCCCTCCCCCCGCCCCCACAGTCACCATGAGGTTTTAGAGCTCCTGCAGGTTTAGAAACCTGCAAACAGGTCTGTGTGCCTTTAAGGCTGAGCAGGAAGCAGGAAGGGCTTCATGGGAAAGGGTCAGTAACAGTTTCCTCGGAGAACGGCCCCTCCCTTTCTTTTGCTTTCAGTTTTCAGAACAAGTAAAGTTCTGCAGGAAAAAGAGCAGGTAAGTATTTGTGCATGTGGGAGAGGGAGGGGGCAGGGGATTCCCTGGTTTGGAGGCCCTCCCCCCCTTTAGAAAGCATGGGGGGAGGGAAATGTCTACTGGACACTCTGTTATTCCCTATGGAGAATGATTTCCATAGGGAATAATGGGGAATTGATCTGTGGGGCTCTGGGGGCCTAGTGTTTTGAGGTAGAGGCACCAAATTTTTAGTATAGTATCTAGTGCCTCTCTCCAAAATACCCCCCAAGTTTCAAAACGATTAGACCAGGGGGTCCAATTCTATGAGCCCCAAAAGATGGTGCCCCTATCCTTCATTATTTCCTATGGAAGAAAGGCATTTGAAAAGGTGTGCTGCCCCTTTAAATGTGATGGCCAGAACTCCCTTGGAGTTCAGTCATGCTTGTCACACCCTTGTTCTTGGCTCCACCCTATTGTCTCCTGGCTCCACCCCCAAAGTCTCCTGGCTCTGCCCCCAAAGTCCCCAGATATTTCTTGAATTGGACTTGGCAACCCTATTCTCCTGTCTAGCTAGGAGGCCTTTCCCTACAGAAGGACCATCCCAGCTCAGTTGAAAGTGCACCAGATGCTCAGTTGCTTCACAGGCTCTCCCCCCCCCCACCCCGCCGCCTGTTCTGCTCCTGGGACCGCAGCTGCATTTGCCCCTGGGCAGGATTTCAAGTCCTGGATCCCTTCCCTAAAAGTTCACAAATTTTCTCCCTCCTAACTCTTATAAGTGGGCCCTCTTCTTGGGTGTTTGCAGGGCCAGTGCATTGGAGTAGGCCGTCGTCTAGGGCGCCACCTGGCCTAGGGGGACCGCTGGGCACCCCCTCTCTGACCCGTGACTCTGGCTCCTGACCGCTGTTGCCTCGTCCTCCCCCACCAAACACAACAAAGCCAAGCCACCTTCCTCCCCATGATGTGCAACTTGGCCTCCCACCTCATCCTATCCCACCACCCTCCTTCCTGGCATGGCTGGCAAACACTTATTCTCACAATTCTTTATAACATCACATTTTTTAATAAAAAAATTAAAATTAAAAATCAGAAAATGAAAAATCTGAAAAGTTTCAAGTTTGGTGCTCTTCATTTTCCCTGTATTTTTAAAATAACGAGGGGTGTGTGTGTGTGTGCTAGTGGGTGACTTGCCTAGGACACCAGAAAGCCTGGCACTGATCCTGGGTGTTTGTGCGTGTGTGGTTACTTAGGGAATAAGTTCTCAGGTGCCTGCTGTAGGCTCTTTACATTTTTATTCTTCTTATTTTGTATACAACAAAGCTATTTGTGTTTACAATCACTCTCTTTCTTTATAACTGTATTCTGGAGTACCACTACAGAGATCCACCCTGGTATACAGAGGCTACAAAGGTCTTGCATTATTCTCTTCTGGAACCCTTTTAAAGCTCATTTCCCCTTCTGTGGCTCCAATTTGGCTAAGGTTTTTGGAAGGTTTTTTTAAAAGGAGGGATGCAAATTTCTCCTGCTGTCATTTCCGTGCAAAACCCCTCTTGGTCATCTTGCATCTTGTAGCTAGAAAAGAAGGGGATGTTAAAGGAGACGGTTGTTTCTTCAGTGCTGAGATTCGAAGGGCTCCACGTTTCCGTGGTGGCCGGTGGGTGTAGGCAGAGCATCCTCAGCTTGGGTCCACTTTCAGGACAAAGTAGCCGGTGGTCACCCAAAGGAGGCAGCCTCTTTGGTCATTATCCAGGCAGGCTGCATGCAAGAGATGCAGGAGACAATATCTGAGTCTCCTAAAGGGTTCTGGGTAGATGAACTTTTATAATTGGACGTTGCCGCTATATGTCTTGGTTGTTTAAAAGCAAAACTATTCCCCAGTGGTCATCTCAGATGAACTGAGCATGCGTGTCAAACTCAAGAATTACCAGATGGAATTTTAGAATGCAGATGCCATGCAGAGTTTGGGGAGCAAATTAGTCCCCTCAGAGCTAAGAAGCAGACATGGGCCAATTTTCAGCATCTTCAATATTTTAGTCATTTTTTTAAAGGCACTTCTGCCTCTGAAAAAGATGGGGACTCATTCCCCATACAGTCGCCTTCTGTAGGAGCTGTGGAAGAAAAACTAAAAGAAAGAAAATTGTTTCACCTGCAGGTTAGAGAGTTGGCGAATGTTTTATTTTGTACTTGAACAGAGGCTTATTAGGAGAACCAGAATGAGATTGTATTTGTTGGGGGGCCATTTTGAGAAGCGCAGAAAATCCATTATTCATAATATCTTTCAGTTCATAGGCTCTTAGAAACAAGGCAAAGTGGTTTCCCTCCCCCCCCCCCCCCTCTGAAGAAAGCCACCCACACAAAATCTATTTTATTGGGACAAATAACTAAACTCCTCGCTGGAAAAAAGAAAGCAATTTAAAACACCCTGAAATTCATTTTACTTACTTAAATTCTAATGCGTTGGTATTTATTGCATTTCAGCCCTTTCCACTGGTTTTTACAAGTATTTGCGTATTAGAATCATAGAGACGGAAAGGACTTCTAGGGTCATCTAGTCCAACCCCTGCACAATGTAGGAAACTCACAAACACCTCCCCCTAAATTCACAGGATCCTCATTGCTATCAGATGGCCATCTAGCCTCTGTTGAAAAACCTCCAAGGAAGGAGAATCCACCACCTCCCAAGGAGGAAGCCTGTTCCACAGAGGAATCGCTCTAATGGTCAGGAAGTTCTTCCTTACGTTGGGCCGGAAACTCTTTTGATTGCATTTCAACCCATTGGTTCTGGTCCTACCTGCTGGGGCCACAGAAAATAATTCCACACCATCCTCTATATGACAGCCCTTCAAGTACTTGAAGATGGTGATCCTATCACCTCTCAGCCTAATTGAGTATTGAGTAGCTCTAAGGTGTTTTAGTCAAGTTTATGAACAAGGTGGAGTGGTAGCAAAAAAATCTGAAAGTATTGCAATGTTGTACTGTTCCTGGGCTTAAAAATTAATGGATTTGTGCTAGATAGATTTAACACAGTCATCCTGATGTTAATTTACAAGAGAATAGGATACTATCCTTCTTTCTTCGAATGTTTGTGCAGATTATCATCCTATAAACTACCTGTTGAATGGTCTACGAGTATTCTGGGAAAATCTCCTGAACAAAATCATAGTTTTAGTTCCAAGCCATGTCTGTTCAGTGAATTTTACAGAATCCTATGTATTCTAATGCTTTTCTATATCAAGCGGAATCAAAAATGATTGCTAATAGACTAGAATGAAATGCTGCATTTCCCCATTTTGTAAATTGGATTGAAATAATAAGAGCTACAGAAAAGTACCTGCTCAGAAAAGTGCTGCTCGGAACACATCGCACTCCCTGCCTTGAAAAGATGGCACCAGGAGACATCTCATGCAGTCAGCCAGACTGTGTCACACGTCTTCTGTTTGAGTGGGACTCTGTCCCTTGACATGCACAAATTGTCACGGTTTCCTCCTTGAGTGTGTGTAATCTCCAAACTCCACCATTTTAAACTGGAGTGGAAGTTGGGAGTCCCTAGGATTGTTGCTATGGCACCTAAAACCAAAAGAGCCACAATAGCATTTGTGGCCTTGGAGTGCTGTGGATTATCTCACATTACCCTCACCTTGCCTCTAGAGTAGGGATGGCCAACATGGCCCATAGACCAGGCCCAGCTCTCAGAGGGATTTGATTGGCCCCTCATGACCCTGCCCTATTGGAATGAATGCCTTCCAACGATGTGTCACCTGAACCCATGAAGTCCTTTCTGCCAGGTGGTGCCATCTTTACCACAGACCTTGGCTTCCGGTGAGAGGGCCACAGTAAGCCTCCACATCCAGATCACTCTCTAGAAAACAGAGGGGCTCCCAGGAATACAGAGGGTGGTTCTCCCTGTGCTAGAAGAACTTCATCAAGTTCTTCACTGTTTCTATAAAATGTCTCTTTCAGGAATCATCTCAAGTTTCTGTACTATGCACCAGTGGAGCTGAAGTTCTGTTATACAGGAATAAACAGCTTCCAAAGGGGAATAGATAGATTCATGGGGGATAAGTCTGTCAGTGGCTCCTGGCCCTGGTGACAGAGGGGAAGCTCCATGTTCAGAGGCACTGTACCTCTGAATCCCAGAGCCAGGAGGCAACATCAGGGGAAGGCCTCAGCCTCTCTGCTCTGTTGTTGCTGCTCCAGAGGAACTGATTGGCCAGTGTGTGAGATGGGTTGCTGGATGAGATGGACTATTGGTCTGATCCAGCAGGGCTCTTCTGACAGTCTTATGAGAATTAGAAAACCATTTATTTTAAAAAAAGACTCTAAGTATAATGGTTATAAACCTTTCATTTCGGTGGGGAGGGTGGGGTATAAATCGAATTAAATATAAACAACCAAACAAACATTTCGGCCCTTCATTTGGCAGAATACAGACCCCTCTCCTTCAATAAAGCTTGCTCTGATCTTTAAGGTCAAGGGTTGTTTCAGACGGAAGCCATGTTGGTCTCTGCTAGGACAGTTGGCCGGAGCATAAGCTTCCCAGAGTCAAGGCAGCCTGTGTCAGAATGCCATTTATGGAAGGGGGGGGGAACCCCCTTAAATATCACTCTTCAGTGGCGATAGATCCAGGTGGGCAGCCATGTTGGCCTGAAGGAGCAGAACAAAGCTTGTAGCAGAGGCATCTTTTTAGACCAGCAGAGTTTTGTTCAAGGTGTGAGCTTTTGTGTGCAAGCACGCTGTCTGAAGTGTACGTCATGAAAACTTATACCTTGACTAAAACTGCTGGCCTTAAAGGTGCCGCTGGATTCAAATTTTGTTCTTCAGTGGAGAGTTGACCTTTCCTTCGCCAAACCAGTGGAACAACATACAGCACTGGTCCTTGTATGCACTTAGTAAGTGGCATGCTTTCACATGCATGTGGGCAATGCGGATTTCAAAGTACAGTGGGATCCCTATCTAAACGAGGACCCCTTGGAGTTGTCTGGAACGCTTGGGGCTTGGGACTCTTTAGCTTGGAGAAACGTCGACTGCAGGGTGACCTGATAGAGGTTGACAAGATTATGCATGGGATAGAGAAGGTAGAGAAAGAAGTCCTTTTCTCCCTTTCTCACAATACAAGACCTCATGGGCATTCAATGAAATTGCTGAGCAGTTGGGTTAGAACTGATAAAAGGAAGTACTTCTTCACCCAAAAGGTGCTTAACACGTTCAATTCACTGCCAGGAGGTGGTGGCGGCTACAAGCATAGACAGCTTCAAGAGGGGATTGGATAAGCATCTGGAGCAGAGGTCCATCTGTGGCTATTAGCCACAGCGTATTGTTGGAGCTCTCTGTCTGGGGCAGGGATGCTCTGTATTCTTGGTGCTTGGGCGGCACAGTGGGAGGGCTTCTAGCTGCACTGGTGGACCTCCTGATGGCACTTGGTTTGTGACACAGAGTGTTGGACTGGATGGGCCATTGGCCTGATCCAACATGGCTTCTCTTATGTTCTTATGTGACACAGAGTGTTGGACTGGAGGGGCCATTGGCCTGATCCAACATGGCTTCTCTTATGTTCTTATGTGACACAGAGTGTTGGACTGGAGGGGCCACTGGCCTGATCCAACATGGCTTCTCTTATGTTCTTATGTGACACAGAGTGTTGGACTGGAGGGGCCACTGGCCTGATCCAACATGGCTTCTCTTATGTTCTTATGTGACACAGAGTGTTGGACTGGATGGGCCATTGGCCTGATCCAACATGGCTTCTCTTATGTTCTTATGTGACACAGAG
Source organism: Heteronotia binoei (assembly GCF_032191835.1). Lineage (NCBI taxonomy): Eukaryota > Metazoa > Chordata > Lepidosauria > Squamata > Gekkonidae > Heteronotia > Heteronotia binoei. Next base: position 63,237,921 of record NC_083238.1, read on the forward strand.
TGTTGGACTGGAGGGGCCACTGGCCTGATCCAACATGGCTTCTCTTATGTTCTTATGGAAGCATTTATACGTTTGTAGAATTTAAAGGGTAGAATTTAAATTGCTACTTCAATATGTGCAGTTATCCCTTCAATCCCTCAGTAATTTTGCTCAAGGGAGGATCAGCCAGACTGTCACTAATTTTGAAAAGCTATTAAGTACCTTCTGCTGAAGTCAGCAGGCCTAAAAGTGGATAACTGTCTAGAGAACATTCAGTAGCTGAAAATGTTAGATGCCGTTTGTCTTGCAAATCATGCTCAAAGGCACCTGCTGCTTTATCCTTGGAGCTGCGGCTCTGTTCAGGGCTCTCCTCGTGATTAATCACTCTCCGGACAACATCCCCAAACCTCCTGCAGGACTTCTGGGCTTCATGTTGCTTGCTGCGCATGAGGCCATGTGAGTTAGAAGATGAGGAGCTTTGAAAGAACCCCCGAGAGGCCCTGGTGGCAGAGGGCCCCTTCTCTCATCCAAGAATGAGGGCTAATGAGGGCACTTTTCAAAAAAGTTGGATCTCGGCCCGTGTTGGGTGGCAGGGAATCATAGAGTTGGAAGGGACCTCCAGGGTCATCTAGTCCAACCCCCTGCACAATGCAGGAAACTTACAAACACCTCCCCCTAAATTCACAGGATTCTCATTGCTGTCAGATGGCCATCCAGCCTCTGTTTCAAAACCTCCAAGGAAGGAGAGCCCACCACCTCCCAAGGAGGAAGCCTGTTCCATTGAGGAACCGCTCTGACGGTCAGGAAGTTCTTCCTAATCATAGAATCATAGAGTTGGAAGGGACCTCCAGGGTCATCTAGTCCAACCGCCTGCACAATGCAGGAAACTCACAAAGACCTCCCCCTAAATTCACAGGATCTTCATTGCTGTCAGATGGCCATCTATCCTCTGTTTAAAAACCTCCAAGGAAGGAGGGCCCACCACCTCCTGAGGAGGAAGCCTGTTCAACTGAGGAACCGCTCTAAACTCACAAACACTTCCCCCTAAATTCACAGGATCTTCATTGCTGTCAGATGGCCATCCAGCCTCTGTTTCAAAACCTCCATGGAAGGAGAGCCCACCACCTCCCAAGGAGGAAGCCTGTTCCATTGAGGAACCGCTCTGACGGTCAGGAAGTTCTTCCTAATCATAGAATCATAGAGTTGGAAGGGACCTCCAGGGTCATCTAGTCCAACCCCCTGCACAATGCAGGAAACTCACAAAGACCTCCCCCTAAATTCACAGGATCTTCATTGCTGTCAGATGGCCATCTATCCTCTGTTTAAAAACCTCCAAGGAAGGAGGGCCCACCACCTCCTGAGGAACCGCTCTAACGGTCAGGGAGAAAAGGACTAAAGAATCACATGATTGAAATACAAGACATGCTGTAGAAATGCTTTCTCAGTTTGGCTGGTGCCTAATTCTGAGCAAAAAAGGAAAAAAAGAAACTGTTTCCTCCCATCCAAACTTTATAAAATTTTGCTATTAGTACAATGAGTGTTTTTATTCCTGTTTCTGTTTGAACGAGCTGATTTTTCTTCATCTCCCCAGCTGTACTGATTGATCTACGCTGCCTCTTCATTTTCATGCTTTGGGTTTTGTGATTTGCCTGTTGATCTGTTAGGGGATTGTAAATAACTGTTTTTAAGTGCTGTGCTTAAATGCTGGCCTCCTGGTTTTAATGCAGGTCAGTTTATCTGGCTGTGTATTATCCTTGTTGAGGAATGGTGGAAGGATGCTTGAAATAACTAAGTACTGGAGTCAAAGGTCTGGCAGAATAGCAGGAACTTTTGTGTTCCATTTTATCCTCGCAACCACCTTGTGGCCAAAGTTAGGCTGTGAGAGAGACAGTGACTGGCCCAAGGGCATCCATAAAGCGAAGGACTGGAATCTGGGTCTCGGAGGTCAGCCACGCTTCATGCATCTAATAATCTGGATAGGGGACTGCCAAGATTCACGTGCGATGGTGTTAGTTTTTAAGAAAATAATATGACAAATATCCTGTTGCACCTTTAGTGCTATTTTATTACAGAAAAATGAGCATCCTTGATAGTTTTCTGGTCACCTTTACACTTTTTGAGAGTGTGAGCAAGGAAGTGTGACGTGAGCTGTGTGTTTAAGTAGCCAGGGCAGCCTTTGCCGTCCTGTGCAGACACTGATCCGAAGTGGGAGTCTGCCTGTGGGGAAGGGCTGCGGTTGTGAGATGAGGATGAGATGTTGGCAGAGGGACCTTCACCCACACGATCAGAGGTGCTGAACTCATTTGTTATGAGGGCCGGATCTGACGTAAATGAGACCACGCGTGTCATAAAAAGCAATGCCAGGTGGCAGAGATATAAACTAACTTTCTTTCTTTCTTTCTTTCTTTCTTTCTTTCTTTCTTTCTTTCTTTCTTTCTTTCTTTCTTTCTTTCTTTCTTTCTTCTCTCTCTTTCTCTCTCTCTCTTTCTCTCTTTCTCTCTCTTCCACTATTTTTCTCTCTCTCTCCTTCATTGTCCATTCCATCTCCTTCCCTTCCATACCCCCAAACTTCATGTCTTGCAGTTCCCACACATCTAAGGTTTGTTGTGTGTGGCTGCTTATATTATGCAAGTTTGGGAATCCCTCTCTCTCTCTCTCTCTCTTTATTTATCACTTCCATCTTCTTTCTTTCTTTCTTTCTTTCTTTCTTTCTTTCTTTCTTTCTTTCTTTCTTTCTTTCTTTCTTTCTTTCTTTCTTTCTTTCTTTCTTTCTTTCTTTCTTTCTTTCTTTCTTTCGTGCTGGGGGCCCTGCAGAAGAAACTGTGCCCCTGCCACCTGCACCAGTGCCCCTGCCTCCTGCTGGAGAAGATCCAAGCCCTCCTGCCTCGCCCTCTCGGGTGGCTCATGTGCGTGACCGCCTTCGTCAGGACCTCAGGGATCGGAGGAGGGCGGCATGCTCACGAGCAAGATGCTCCCTGAGCCCTGAGTTTTGAAAGGATTCTGGCCCTTCTAGGAGTGAGGGTGCTTGAGTCTCAGCAGGATCCTGGCTGCCCTCTGAGTCAGCAATTAGCCCAAATAGGCAACAGACAGCAGAGGGCTATATAGCTGTGGGCCTTGAGAGAAGGCTTTGTGGAAGCAACTAGTCACTTACCTGACGTTCTAGCATCCACTTCGGCTTCTGGACCCCCTGACTCTGGCATTGACTTCTGGACCCCCTGACTTTGGCTTCTGAACCTCTGACCTACGATACCTGGACTGTGATTCGGTTTTGGCGCTTTGGACCCTCCTTGCTACCCAGCTACAGACTTTGGACTGCCCCTGGACTTCGCCTGACCTGGCCCCAGCCCGTGGCCCGCCCTTCCTTCCTTCCTTCCTTCCTTCCTTCCTTCCTTCCTTCCTTCCTTCCTTCCTTCCTTCCTTCCTTCCTTCCTTCCTTCCTTCCTGTGAATTTATATTCCGCTCTTTCCCATAAAGGTTCAGGGTGGGTTCCAACATGTCAAATCGTTAAAACCAATAATCCATCAATAAATAAACAATAAAACAATTAAACAATTAAAACATATTAAAAGTTAAAACGGTTGAGCCAATAAGGGACACAAACATAATTAAAATAAAACATGCTTAAAACATTAGCGCTTGTTTGTCTTAAAGGTGCTTTCTTCATATCTCTCCCATGGGATCCAGGGAACTGGGCAAAGGAAGCTCTGGCTCTTTCCTTCCTTCCCCAGGGGACCAGGAGGGGGAGGAGCCTCAGCCTTGGCTCAGTAGCTCTGCTGTGCAATTGAGAGAGCCTGGTAAGGCAAGCTCTCCCTCCCCCCTTCCTTCCCAAGGGAGGAGCCTCAGCCAATGGAGAAAATAGAGGTTTTGCTCTGTGGCTCCTGTGCGATTGAGCAAGCCTTGCAAAGCAAGCTGTGATGCAGAAGGAAGCAAGAGAGAGGGAGGAGGAAGCAGATGCCAGCTAGTTGCTCAGGGGGGCTGATAGGAGCCCTCCGGGGGCCTCATTTAATGATGGAGGACTCACCTGAGCAGCTTTGCATCCCGCAATAATCGTTTTGCTCTGCAGGGCTGTTGCTTGGCTGTGCTTTGATGAAGAAGCTTCATTGCCTTCTATGTCACAGTCGGTATCTACTTTTGCCCCTGGTCGGGTAGCAAACTCAGTCTGCTCTGGGTCCAACTTAGACATTATATGTGGCCCATGCCAGGACATGGGTGCCTCTTCCCCCTCCCTGCCACTCTGAAGCATTGCACAGGTTGCCATGAATTGCTTATAGGGCCTGCTGGAAGCTCCAGAACGATTGGCTGCATCAGGGGGGTGTGGCCTAAGAGGCAAAGGAGCTCCTGCTAGAATCCCACCCCTGGTTGTTCCTCTCTTGCTGCCCCCTCCACGACAGGAGAGGGGTCTGTTGCTAGCAACAACCTGTAATGGAGAGTCAATGGGTGAGAATCTGCCCTCTTGCTGTATTTGGTTCAGGGCCTTTTTTTGTAGCAGGAACTCCTTTGCATATCAGGCCGCACCCCCTTGATGTAGCCAGTCTCCAAGAGCTTTACAGTAGGCCCTGTAAGAAGAGCCTTGCAAGCTCTTGGAGGATTGGCTACATAAGCGGGGCGTGGCCTAATATGGAAAGGAGTCCCTGCTGCAAAAAGAGCCCTGGCTTGGTGCCAGGGGAGTCAGTGACATCATCAGGAGTGTAGTCTGAATCCCGCCTTCTTCTTGCCAGCCTACCTTTGAGGACAGAATGGTGCCCTCTTGCTGCCACCTTCTCTACAGCATCTTGGCAATAAGACCCCCTGGCGCATTGTGGAACTTGGTTGGCAGCAAAACTGACTAAATGGACTTCAGGGGATTCAGCAGCTCTCTCATTCAGTTTGCGCTTTCAGCCCTAACAAGCCTTTTAATGCAATTTTCTCTTTCAATTTTATGCCCAGGAATCTCCATCAGGAGCAGAAAACAATATAATACTTTCACAGCAAATTACGTGTTCAAACAGTATAAAAATTATCTTCCTAATCCTTCTTTACAATAATTAGTAAAAGTCTCTCATTCGTATTTCCAATCATGGAAGGGGGACAGAGATCACAAACAGACACCGTTAAATCTCATCACCCCCTCTGGTTAAATCCTAATTATAATATAAATAATTCTGAGATTTATATTGCAGGGTCACAAGTAACAGCAAAGAAGCAATGTTATTCAGTCACATGTTGATATTCTGGAGTATGTTTCTCCAAGAGCCAGTTTGCTGTAGGGGTGAAGTGTGTGGCCTCTTATCTGGGAGAACCGGGTTTGATTCCTCACTCCTCCACTTGCACCAGCTGGAAGGGCCTTGGGTCAGCCAGAGCTCCCTTATCTGGGAGAACCGGGTTGATTCCCCACTCCTCCACTTGCAGCTGCTGGAATGGCCTTGGGTCAGCCATAGCTCTCTTATCTGGGAGAACCGGGTTTGATTCCTCACTCCTCCACTTGCACCAGCTGGAAGGGCCTTGGGTCAGCCAGAGCTCTCGTAGGATTTGTCCTCGAAAGGGCAGCTGCTGTCAGAGCTCTCTCAGCCCCACCCACCTCACAGGGTGTCTGTTGTGGGGGAGGAAGACAAAGGATATTGTGTGAGCCACTCTGAGACTCTGAGATTCAGAGTGAAGTCCCCTGTGCAAGCACCAGTCGTTTCTGACTCTGGGGTGACATTGCTTTCACAACGTTTTCACAGGAGACTTTTTATGGGGTGGTTTGCCATTGCCTTCCCCAGTCATCTATGCCTTCCCCCCAGCAAGCTGGGGACTCATTTTACCGACCTCGGAAGGATGGAAGGTGGAGTCAACCTCAAGCCGGCTACCTGAAAACCCAGCTTCCGCTGGGGATCAAACTCAGGTTGTGAGCAGAGCTTAGGACTGCAGCTTTAACACTCTGCACCACGAAGCTCTTTCAGAGTGAAGGGCAGGATATAAATCGAATATCATCTTCTTCTTCTTTTTCATGAACTGCCACAAACTGCCTTAAAAATTAATGGAAGTTTGCAGAAGCTCTTCAGTCCATGAACTAGCCAAGATTTGTCAGAGCCTCATGTGCCGGTTGACACCCACCCCAGCAAGGAACGCAGGAGGAAGGGAGCAGGTGGATCCCTTCACTAGAACAACCTCAGCAGGGACCCAGCGAGGCTCACGGGGTGGATTTTTGTCTCTTGCAGGGCTGCCGTTTTTAACAAACGGCATACAAAATGGAAACCTAAAACCCTGAATTTACGCACATGCAACTGAGAGCCGAATGTTGCCCCTTCTCTACAAAATTGTTCCGGTCAGGAGGGAAAGGGGGGGGGGGCTGGATATGGACAGAAAGATGCTTCGGTTCTTTCATTCTGCCTCATAGACAATGGCAGAGATTTTGCTGTCTTTTCAGCAGCTGCTTTGAATGCTGCTGCCCACTTTCATTTGAACAAGACTTGCGGGGAAGAGAAGATGAGTTTGTTTTAGGTAGCAATCCGAGGTTCACAACAATATCCGTCGCTGAGCCCTCAGAATGGTAAATGGAATCTGGAGCGCGTGAAGGGGAGCTGGTTGATCGGTGCGTGCGGACAGAGGATCAGCCCGGAGACCGAGAGCCTGTGGTAGGCCCCAGTGTTTGTGTTCTTGATGGAAACGTACAAATCATTTCCTTCTTTCCTTCCTGTGGTTGTTTTGGTCCATCACTTCAGTCCATTTTCACCTTGCTAAGGGATTTGGAATGGACCTCCCTACCCCCGACACCTAATTAATCTCTCACAAGCCTGTTCTTGCGGCTTCTCTCTCTCTCTGCAGCTTCCCTCATCACATCTGAGTTACTCGTGATATTTATTCCTGTCTCTTTCCCTGAAAATGCAGCTTTCAAGTCCTCGTCTGGGGAGGGAAAATCAATATGTTCTTGTTACTCTAACACGCAGGGATCTATTCTCTGGTGGCTTGCACGGAGATTTTCCCCAGCAAGGAAAGGAGAATGTCCACAGGCCGGAGCTGTTCCTAGAGCTTCCTCCTTGAAGCCAGAGTTAAAAATAAACCTGTTTTCCACTGCTCAGGGGAGAATCTATGAGGAAAGATTGAGACTTTTCAGTTCAGAAAAGAGAAACTAAGAGGGGGCACACGAGAGTGGTTTGTCAAAGTATGCACAGGGTGGAGACAGTTGACAAAGATAACTTTTTCTCCCTCTCCCAAAATACTTGAATACAAGGACATCCAATGAAGCGGATGGGCAGGAGGTTCAGGACAGACACAGAGAGCGATTAAAATGTGGAATTCACTGCCAGAGGATGTAGTGATGGCCACAGGAACAAACAGCTTTAAGAGGAATGAGAGAGATTCATGGAAGAAGAAGAAGAAGAAGAAGAAGAAGAAGAAGAAGAAGAAGAAGAAGAAGAAGAAGAAGAAGAAGAAGAAGAAGAAGAAGAAGAAGAAGAAGAAGAAGAAGAAGAAGAAGAAGAAGAAGAAGATGATGATGATGATATTGGATTTATATCCCGCCCTCCACTCCGAAGAGTCTCAGAGCGGCTCACAATCTCCTTTCCCTTCCTCCCCCACAACAGACACCCTGTGAGGTAGATGAAGATATTGGATTTATATCCTGCCCTCCACTCCGAAGAGTCTCAGAGCGGCTCACAATCTCCTTTCCCTTCCTCCCCCACAACAGACACCCTGTGAGGTGGGTGGGGCTGAGAGGGCTCTCACGGCAGCTGCCCTTTCAAGGACAACCTCTGCCAGAGCTACGGCTGACCCAAGGCCATTCCAGCAGCTGCAAGTGGAGGAATGGGGAATCAAACCCGGTTCTCCCAGATAAGAGTCCACACACTTAACCACTACACCAAAGTGGAGGATAAGTCTATCAGTGGCTACTAGCTATGGTGACCGAGGGGAACCTTCCCATTCAGAGGCACTAATCCACTGAATCTCAGAGCCAGGAGGCAACAACAGGGGAAGGCCTCAGCCTCTCTACCCTGTTATTGGGCCTCTAGAGGAACTGGTTGGCCACTGGAAGAGATAGGATGCTGTACTAGATGGACCCTCCCTGGTCTGACCCAGCAGGGCTCTTCTGATGTTCTTCTCTGTTGTTGGCCCTCCAGAGGAACTGGTTGGCTCCTGTATGAGACAGGAGGCTGGACTAGATGGACCTTCTCTGGTCTGACCCAGCAGGGCTCTTCTGATGTCAGGGGAAGGCCTCGGCCTCTCTGCCCTGTTGTTGGCCCTCCAGAGGAACTGGCTGGCCACTATGTAAGACAAGAGACTGGACTAGATGGACCCTCCCTGGTCTGATGTTCTTAAGAAGGCCTCAGCCTTGTTGTTGGCCCTCCAGAGGTTGACCACTGCGTGAGACAGAAGGATGCTATACTAGATGGACCCTCCCTGGTCTGATCCAGCAGGGCTCTTCTGATGTTCTTCTCAGGGAAAGGCCTCGGCCTCTCTGCCCTGTTGTTGGCCCTCCAGAAGAACCGTTTGGCCCCTGTGTGAGACAGGAGGTTGAACTAGATAGACTTGCAATGGTCTCATGCAGCGAGGCTCTGCTGATGTTCTTGTGGGTCTGTGCAATGTTTGGGGAGTAGAGTCCACCAGATGTTCCCTCGGTTTCCGGTATGAAGAGGGGCAGAGATACACTTGTCTTAGTGCATTAAAGGGCTGTTGTCCTTTCCCTGCTGGCAATGCTGTGGGGTATCTCAGTAGGGAAGGGTGGTGGAGGGGGGGCAGGAATTGGATGAGGGAAAAGGAGGAGAGTGTTGTGTGCCTGTGGTGGCAGCAGCAGCAAGCAGGGTGGGCTTCGTCTTCAGCTCACTGTGGCTGCCATGGTGAGAACGTGCTGTCATGTCCTGGTCTGGAAAGAGTCTCTCTCTCCCCTCTTTTTGTACCAGTGTGATTGGCAGTTCTCCAGCAACACAGGTTGTTGCTTATTCCATACAATTTGAATCACACCTCTCTGCATACAAATGTTTCAGCACTATTGTCACAAATATATGCTTCAACATGCTTAATCATCCTAGATTTCCATGCATCAGAGCTGAAAGGAGTCTTACAGGTAACCTTGTCTCTGTTTACCCCGAGTGCCTTTCAGGTGCTGCCTTTAAGATTCCTGGACTGTCTCTTCTTCAGGGGAAATGTCCTCCCCAAGGCAGCTCTGGACAGGAATGCCTCCTGAATCTCCCTCTTTGTCTCCTTTTCATGCCTGACGTTTGCTGCTTTAGGGTAACGGTCTAACAAGCCCCTCCCTTCGTGGTGCAATTGAGTAGCCATGTCAGATGCTGTTGTTGTTGTTAGTAGTAGTAGTAGTAGTAGTGGTGGTGGTGGTGGTGGTAGTAGTAATAGAAGATTTATTAATTGCCCCATCCTGCGTCACGCCAGGCTCTGGGCGATGTGCAACAAAGGTCCATCGCAAACTTTATTTGCTTCTGGTGGGCGTGGCCACTGCTTGCCTCACGCGCCAGTTGACACCTGATAGCAGGCAGGAGTGCTGTGGACGTGTTTGATGGTCAAACTTACTGAGTTTGAAGATGGCACCAAGTTTCCCTCCAAGCATGTGGCCGGCCATTGTTTGAAGGACGCTGGGCTGGATGGAGCATTTTGAGGCATCTGCCCTTTCATGCCTTTCTGTGGAGTCTTTTATTTTAGCAGCACCATCTAGGCAGGGATAAACAACTGACTCAGCATATAAAACCCAACTTCCATTCTCGGGATTGGGAGCACTGATGTCTCAGGGCTTTGTTTTGAGCAGGAACACAGTTCTGGCTGGCTTAGCATCAGGGGGTGTGGCCTTATATGCAAATGAGTTCATGCTGGGCTTCTTCAAAAAGCCCTGCACAAAACAATGGTGATGTCAGGGGGTGTGGCCTAATATGCAAATGAGTTCCTGCTGGGCTCTTTCTACCGAAAAAAGCTCTGGCAATTGTCTTCTTATGTGTTTGGGGCAAAGCCCTGTGCCTTTTGTTACCGTTCCTGTGTTTCCTTCCATTGCTGATTATTCTAAGATGACACCTGCTTAGTGCCAATCGCTGTTTTCTTTTGCAGTGAGAGGTGCAGATACACCTTGCGTGGCCACAAGGACTCTGTGAACAGCATCGAGTTTCTTCCTTTCTCCAACATCATCCTCACCAGCTCTGCAGACAAGACCTTGTCTCTGTGGGATGCCAGAACGGTAAGCAAGATCCCTGCTTTGGGGATGCAGTGAATCCCTTCAGCCTGTAGTTGTTGTTTGTTGAACGAGGAAGTTCAAAGCTGTTGCAGTAATAAAAACCAAAGAGAGGCTTTATGCCTAAAGGGAAGCAGGAGGAAATGGAGGATATGTCTGAACTGAACAAGGTGACGTTCCTGTTTACTCTGGATACTCATTTATGCATTCAGGCTATGGGCCCTTCAGAAACATTCTGGATTGCTTGCAGATTTGCTTGCAATTGCCCCTGGGGATTCTGTGGAGGGGCAGAAGCAATTCTGCAAGTTCTAGAACCCAAGCCAAAGATTAGGAGCTCAGATCATCTCCTTCAAAGAAGCATTTTGCATCTCTGTGGATGTCCCCCCCGCCCCCCGGGACAGAGTAGGGGCCTTTCTGCTAAGAGCACCTGGGACCCCTGGACTGGTAGCAGATGCAGTTTTCCCATTCCCTCCTCCATTTCTTCTTCTAACATTGAGCAGTCCTGCTCAGTTGCTATAGAAGTGCCTTCTCAGGCCTTCAGTTTGGCGGATGTGCAGTGCGGCGTGCTCTTCTCTGTGTGATGCCTGGGACAATACCGTTCCTAATCCCACACTGGAAGCATCCATCTGTAGCCTGAGCGGGATGCCTGTAAAGTGGGTTCATGGCACAAAGAAGTCCAAAGCATGCAGAATACTTCTTTACACTCTGCAGTCCACTGGACATGGTTGAGGAAAAATTTGCAGACCGGCTGGCAAAACAGGCAGCCAGTGTTGTGAAGCTGGGAATAAGCGGCCAGCAGTAATGGGCTAGCTCCCCAAAACCACAGAACAGCTTTCTTGGTCATAGATCGCACACAGTCCTTCAAGGCCCAAACTTTAAATAACAAAGTTAAATACGAGCGTGATGTAGCTGGTGCCCTTCCTTCCTCAGCCTGGGATGGAGCTGTGGTCCTCAGGGGGATCACATCTGGCTTTGCAGGGCAGGGCTAGACTCTCATGCTGCTGTTTGTGTATATCTACTATTGATAACCTTTTCAGACATTCACATTTGGGTTAACTTCGCAACGGAACTGAGATTAATGATCAGATCTCCTAGGATTTTATTTTAACAAGCACAAGCCTTTATTGCAGGGTTGGCCAACGGTAGCTCTCCAGATGTTTTTTGCCTACAACTCCCATCAGCCCCAGCCAGCATGGCCACGCTGGCTGGGGCTGATGGGAATTGTAGGCAAAAAACATCTGGAAAGCTACCGCTGGCCAACCCTGCTTTATTGACATATATCAGATTATAAATAAGGCAAAACAGAAATAACAAAATAAACCAGTCATATACAGCTATACATTGGATGATCAATCCTTGATTACCAGATTCAAGAATAAAGCAGCCTTTTTCAGTTATCTCAGATGACAAAATATTCAGAAGATGGGTTTTATTTTTTAAATAGCTGTTATGCAGGACCTCAATTCAGGCTGTGTGCTGCTGCCCCCACTCCCCTTTCCCCAGGGCTAATAGTGGCACAGCACGGTGGTGTTTTCAATTCCCAAAGCTCTATGCGGTTGGAAGAAATGAACTCTTTTCCCCCTACTGCTAGAGGCCTGATTCAAATCAGGGCCCCTCTTGGTAGCCAGTGCCTTTCCAAAACTGTTGAGCAAATTCACTCGCAGATCTCTTGGCTGCAAGAGAGCAGCTCTTTTAGTTACCAAAAAAAGAGCACCACGAGAGAAGATGAGAACAACGAGGGATGGGGAAATTGCAGCTCCTTTTGGGAAGGTCTCATTTTTCTTTAAAGAAGCAGCCTTCATATCTCCTGACCCTGATAAGTTCTGGGTCATTTCTCCCTGGAGGAGAATAGCTCACTCTTGGCCTTGACTGGACAAAGGCATCTTTCCTGCTCACTTCTCTTAACTTCACTCACTCTCTGCTTTCTTTTTCTTTTCTTTTTAAATGAGTGCGTCCACAAGATAGCAACAGAATTGCTCTCTTACAGCAGAATAATTTCACCATCTGGGTAATGAGGTTTTGATCACAATGACGCAAAGCGGATATGAAAATAGCTACATTATAAAAAAAAAATCTTGAAAGTCAGAACAAGTCCAACGGAATATAGACCCAGGGCCAGCCCTAGACAGTCTGGCACCCTAGGCAAAGCCCCGCCCCCCCCCACACACACTGATAACCAATTTTCAAAAAACAGATGCATTGTGGGGGAAATGAAAATATGGCACCCCCCAGAAGTCTGGCACCCTAGGCAATCACCTAGTTTGCATAGACCACAGCAGCAGAGAAGGTCTTCTTTGAATCAGCAGTGGAAAGGCGGACGTTGACTGAATAGCATCGCATCGAAAGGCTGTGCTCTGGCCAATGGGGCTGAAGGTTTCAAAATGAGATACAGACTGAGGTCAGATGGGGCTGCCACCAGTCAGTTTCAGGGGCCCAGCAGTTTAATGGGCCTCACCTGTGAAGACTCAGAGGCCCCGGGAAAGGCACAGGAGGTACCTGAAGCAAAGGGGAACAGGGTGGGCATCACACTGAGAATGACTCAGTAGCTACCAAAGGGATGAAGAAATCCCTTTATTCACAGGGCCGTCAGTAACTGATTCTCAAAATGAGAAACCGGAGACAACACTCAAAGACATTAGGGCCTATTGTGTTAAGGGACTAACCATGTTTCGTTCAGTGTAATGGGGCTTACTCCCAAGAGAAGGCTCGCCTTCTCCTCCTCGGTCATCCAGCCCAACAGTTCAGGTCTCCTTTCCCAACCTGCTGTCTCGACTGTGCCCCCACCTGTGGAGCTGTGTGAGGAGAGGGCCTTTTTGGCTGCTGCTCCCCCCACCCCTCGCTGCCCCGCAGTCTCCTGTCACCGTGTTCCACCAGCAAGGGAAGACTTGTAAAATGTTTCTCTGGCATTCCCTCAGTGATCCCATCATCCTGTCCTATGTTTTAATTCCTATTTCATGTGCTTTTAATATGTATTTTAGTTTTGGTTTTCATTGTTTTAATGAATAGTCTTAATGCTCTGTTTGTATAAAGGTTTTGTTTTAACTGTTAGCTGCCTTGGTGGTCTTCTGGAGGCAGATTTTGTAAATAAATAAATGAATAAATAAAATATTGTTCCAATGGACCAGGATTCCTGACCACCACCCCCCATGGCAGGTAAATACTGGTTAGCAATATCTTGTTGCTTCATACATAGATATAAATTGGCAAGTAAAGTTTGCTCTCTCTGGAGAGAGAGAGAGCATGCAACTGTTCTAGATAAATAACAAAATGTGCCAAAGGATTGCCACCTAAACCCCATGGTTCAGCATTTATGAGAAGAGATCTGTATTCATCATGAAAACACGGGCACGTTAGTATTTCTTTTTCAAGATGAAAGTTAACACATTACGTTCTGCAAAATGTTGCAAAATCCCTTACATCTGTAGGATTATACGACAAAGGGTTTAAAAGACCAAAATTCATATAGGTGCTGTAAACAAAGGTATTTGAAAGTCAACATCATAGATAAGCTCAGTCAACTGTGTAAAATTAATTTTCTTTCATTGTCTCAAAATCATGAAGGATGTGGGCGTACTTGGGAAAAGTTACATTTCATATTTGGTTCCTCTTTAAACATTGAGATTACCTGGCAGCCAAGAACTGAACTTCTTTTCTAGCTATAGCACTATGGGAGATTGTACTAAAATGATTTCATTGGTTTGGAATGCTACTTTCTCAGGAGGTGACCAAAAATCTTTTACAAGTGCTTGCCAATGTAGAAGAAGAAGATACTGCATTATACCTGCCCTATACTCTGAATCTCAGAGCGGCTCACAATCTCCTTTCCCTTCCTCCCCCAGACACCATGTGAGGTGGGTGGGGCTGAGAGAGCTCTCCCAGAAGCTGCCCTTTCAAGGATAGCTCTGCAAGAGCTATGGCTGACCCAAGGCCATGCCTGGAAGCTGCAAGTGGAGGAGCGGGGAATCAAACCTCCCAGATAAGAGCCCGCACACTTAACCACTACACCAAACTGGCTCTGTTTATAAATTGTAATTTTTTAAAAAAAAATGTAAATTGGAAAAAAAAAAAGGTCAGAGATAGCTGGGCTTGTTGTTAAAAACATGGAGACTATGGTACAGGCATGTCCAACAACTCAGTTATTGAGCAACTGTGTGAAGATTTTCTTCAAGTCCCACCAAACCTCCCAGAGAAGCCACCCCTTGCTTCTAACCCCACTCCAGAATCCCAGCCCAGAGGCAGCTTCAAGAGAGGAATGGATAAGCATATGGAGCAGAGGTCCATCAGGGGCTATTAGCCATAGCCTATTGTTGGAACTCTCCATCTGGGGCAGTGATGCTCTGTATTCTTGTGCTGGGGAGGGGCAACAGTGGGAGGGCTTCTAATGTCCTGACCTGGCCCCATTGATGGACCTCCTGATGGCATCTGGGTTTTTTGGCCACTGTGTGACACAGAGTGTTGGACTGGATGGGCCACTGGCCTGATCCAACATGGCTTCTCTTATGTTCTTATGTGACCCAGAGTGTTGGACTGGATGGGCCATTGGCCTGATCCAACAGGGCTTCTCTTATGTTCTTATGTGACCCAGAGTGTTGGACTGGATGGGCCATTGGCCTGATCCAACAGGGCTTCTCTTATGTTCTGATGTGACCCAGAGTGTTGGACTGGATGGGCCACTGGCCTGATCCAACAGGGCTTCTCTTATGTTCTTATGTGAAACAGAGTGTTGCACTGGAGGGGCCACTGGCCTGATCCAACAGGGCTTCTCTTATGTTCTTATGTGACACAGAGTGTTGGACTGGAGGGGCCACTGGCCTGATCCAACAGGGCTTCTCTTATGTTCTTATGTGACACAGAGTGTTGGACTGGAGGGGCCACTGGCCTAATCCAACAGGGCTTCTCTTATGTTCTTATTTGACACAGAGTGTTGGACTGGATGGGCCATTGGCCTGATCCAACAGGGCTTCTCTTATGTGACACAGAGTGTTGGACTGGATGGGCCATTGGCCTGATCCAACAAGGCTTCTCTTATATTCTTATGTGACCCAGAGTATTGGACTGGATGGGCCATTGGCCTGATCCAACAGGGCTTCTCTTATTTTCTTAAAAAGGATCAGGCAGAACAGCCTCCTCCTCATACCAGTCCAGCATCCTGTCTCACACAGTGCTTATGAGCTCTCTCTTTATATGGACTGTTATCGATATACACTGTTATAATCTTTTGAGATTTAGTGAGAAAGGTGGACTACGCATATCGCAAAAAAGTAATGAATTGCATGCGGCTGCTTGCCCTGTTCTTTTACTCTGCCCTGCATGGCTGTAGGAGCTGAGTAGTGGTTGGTTCTTTGGTAGAAGGGCATAGTAGAAAACAACAGCATGGACTCTGGTACCAAGGCCTCCCACAAACCAAGAGGCCAGCTTTGCTCTCAGATAGATCCTAGCAACACCCTCAGTGGTCCCATCAACATCAGCCAGACCATCTCAGGCTCCTGCACCTCCTCTCATGCAATGTTTGTCGTCATGTGTCAGAACAGGCCAGTCCCTTCCTTCAAGGAGCTAATGGACATAAGTCTGACATTAGAGATTACAGTGTTCAAAAACCAGTAGGGGAACATTTTAACCTTCCAGGACCTAAGAATTCCAAAGGGAGATTAGAAAGAGAGACAGCTGAATTGCAGCTGACAATGAAGCTCCAGACAAGGCATCCTCCTGGACTAAATGGAGACCTCGGTTTCCTGTCTCATTGCCAGTGCTCCATGCCTGCTACCTTTCTGCACATTACATCTAATCCAATCACGCCTGCTATCGTCATCCACCTGCTATTGCCATTTGCCTGCTTTGTTGTTTAGCATCTGGAAGCCATCCTCCAAGATGGGAGGACAGGCGGACTCACCTTCTAGCTGTATTTGAAGACGTGAGCTGTGACTCATAAAAGCTCCTCCCCTGCCACCGAGGTGGTTTGTGCTGCTGAACTCTTGCTCTTTTCTGCCAATAATAGAAAATGCAGTTGTCCTCCTTATCTGTTGTTATCATGGTTCAAAGTAGTCTCCCCCCAGGTGGAGAGGCATGCTATGCACTCAGAGCTCCCTTAATTCATGTGCCTGTTCACTCCCCCTCCTCTGGTTTATCTGCTGGGAACCCGGGGCGGGGGGGGGGGGGACTGAACCAAGTCCAAGGAATGACAGCCTCAACAGACACACTGACTAGCACTTAGCAGCTTTCCTTCCTCAGAGACAGAAACCGGGAAGAAGCAAACAGGGGCAGGACTTTACCAGCGATGGGTTCTGTAAAACGGGATGGGGAACAGGAGCCCTTGGGAAGGGAAGGGAAGGGAAGAGAAGGGAAGGGAAGAAGGGAAGGGAAGGGGGCTAGGAGTATTTTTTCTGTTTCAACCAAGTTCACCCGGAAGAAGTTAGGGCCTTGCGGGACCTCGCACATTTCATTGTTGGCATATGAAGCAGAAATGCCTTAACAAGATAGCAACTTGTAGACGGATCATGTTGATCTCTCTGACAGGTACGGATCACATGACTGGACATATTGCATCAGCCTGCAGCTGGTGCTTCAGTGACTCAGCATGCCTGTGCTGATTGGTTAAAAGGACACACAACTCTGTATATAAGCCTGTGATATCCTTGCCAGTGTGTGCCTTTGTGGTATCAGGTGTCTGGCGAAGCAGTTTGTCAGTAAGAACTATGACTGACTATAAGGACTATGTATATATATTGTAAATAAAACTGTAAACAGTACCAACCTCTGCTGGTGTGTGTGCACACTGATTTGGAGCTGCAGCGTCTACCCCGCTATAAAACTTCCGTCATTCCGCTTGGCCTGTAAGACAACACTATTCCAGCTGGCCTTTAATCCATCTGGAATGACTGATATGGCAGTAGGGAATGACATCTAATATATACCGAATGCCTTCTAAAATGAAACAATATCAACTGATATTAGCACCAGACTCTTTTAACTATTTAAATTGTTTAATTTATGATGTAAGCAATGTGAGTGAATTGTTTTGGTTTTGCTGGTTGTGAGCCGCCCTGTAACCGCTTCAGTGGGAAGGGCGGGATATAAAGCCAATAAACCTTAAACCCACCTTTCTTTTTTAAGGCTCCAATGACTATAAGTCTAGGATCCCTGAGGGGACTTTTGCTACTCTTTCTATAATTACTGAGGTGATTTCGAGCCTTCCTTCAGCTCAAATAGTCACTTCCTCGCTTATACTTTCATTCTTTTTGCAGTCTTTTGACTAAAAGTCGGATGATATTTGTTTTAATTTGTTTTTAAAGATTGAGCAAGATTGGGGCTGATTCCGCACTAACCTTGCTCCGCGCCAGGCTTCCGTTTCTCTCCGGAGCAAGCCAGCAATGTCACAACAACTGCTCCGCGCCACCATTTTGCCCTGGGGCAACCCACAATTTGCTGCACAGCAGCGTAAACTGTCTGGCAAATTGTGGGTTGCCCCGGGGCAAAACGGTGGTGCGGAGCAGCTGGTGCGAAATCGCTGGCTTGCTCCGGAGAGAAACGGAAGCCTGGCGCGGAGCAAGGTTGATGCGGAATCAGCCTGGTTTAACTTTCTAAAATGTGGTTTCTCAGCATTGATTGTTTTCTGTATACTTTTCACAAGCGTCTTCCCTCTTTCCTAAAAAGGAAAAGGAAAGGTCCCCTGTGCAAGCACCAGTCGTTTCCGACTCTAGGGTGATGTCACATCACGTTTTCACGGCAGACTTTTGACGGGTTGGTTTACCATCGCCTTCCCCAGTCATCTACACTTTCCCCCCAGCAAGCTGGGGACTCATTTGACCAACCTCGGAAGGATGGAAGGCTGAGTCAACCTCGAGCCAGCTACCTGAAAATCCCAGCTTCCATCGGGGATTGAACTCAGGTCGTGAGCAGAGCTTAGGTCTGCAGTACTGCAGCTTTAACACTCTGCGCCACGGGGCTCTTCCTTTCCTAAAAAGGAGTGTCCCAAATGAAATGCGTTGCTCTAAAAACGGCTTAAATTAAGCTGTGTCTGGACTGGCTGGTTCCTTTAATTTGTCCCTGGATTTATATTGACGTGACCTTCCCAGGCTTCATTTCTAGCAATCTTCTTCCTGCCCTTAATTGCTTACATTTAATTGTTACATTAGAAACTTCCAGGAAAGCAGCCAGATTCATAATCAATAGTTCAATTAGAACTTCAGGGTCAGGAAGGCGATGGAGATGGAGATGTTGGTTTGCAGTTGTCCTTTCCAGGAATGGCCGTTGCTCTGGATCCCTGTCAACACACCGTGGTTTAGGGATGTGCACTGACGTGTCTTGGCAGTTGGGGGGGGACTGTTTTTTCTTGCAGCTATATTCAGGGATATGGGGGCAACCTTGCATGGAAACACCACATATTGGGGTTCGCCTTGTCAAGGACTAGCTGTCCCCTCTGTTGCAGGGGCACCTATGAATATAAATGGAGGTGTCTCGCTTCCTAGTACAGGGCAGTAGGGCTCAGTCTCTCTTTTTGAAGGAAAAAACTGCAATTTATATATGTGCACTCCAATACTTGAAATGCCCTCAAATGTTTCTTTCGAATCCAAAGGTTCATACAAGTGTCTTTATATGTTATGCTTATTCAGCAACAGCTCCTCTGAAATTGTTTCATTGATCGGTAAAATATTGCACAATGTATTTATTTTATTTATAGCCGCCTTTCTCACTGAGCTGAAAGGAAGACTGAAAAATAGACAAAGAATGCAAACCAGGGAGCAAAAGACATCCAACAAACACTGCAATATGACTTTAGCCACAGTGTATGTGTGTATATAAAATTTTTTGCCACTGTGTGACACAGAGTGTTGGACTTGATGGGCCGTTGGCCTGATCCAACATGGCTTCTCTTATGTTCTTATGGATCACAGAAGACCAGCACACACACAACCCCCAGGACATGCCCTAAACAAGGGGTATCGAACTCTTTTGTTATGGGGGCTGGATCTGACATAAATGAGGCCTTGTTGGGCTGGGCCATGTTGGGTTGGGCCGTATATGTACCCTTTTAAGATTAAATAGCAGAGAAATAAACTTTATAAAGAACACAGACAAACACAAATATTTGTTTAAAGAAACTTAAAATAAAACATGCTTAAAACATTAGCACTCATTGGACTTAAAGATGCTTTCTCTCTTTCATGAGATTCAGGGAACTGAGCAAAGGAAGCTCTGGCTTTTCCCTCCCCTCTCCTCCCCAGGAGACCAGGATAGGGAGGAGCCTCAGCCAATAGAAGGAATAGAAGCCCGGCTCAGTAGCTCTGCTGTGCAATTGAAGAAGCCTAGCAAAGCAAGCTCTCCTTCCCCCTTCCTCCCCAAGGGAGGAGCCTCAGCCAGTGGAGGAAAAAGAGACTTTGCTTAACCACTTACACCAGTTTGGTGTAGTGGTTAAGTGCATGGAGTCTTATCTGGGAGAACCAGGTTTGATTCCCCACTCCTCCACTTGCAGCTGCTGGAATGGCCTTGGGTCAGCCATAGCTCTGGCAGGAGTTGTTCTTGAAAGGGCAGCTGCTGTGAGAGCCCTCTCAGCCCCACCCACCTCATGGGGTGTCTGTTGTGGGGGGAGAAGATATAGGAGATTGTGAGCCGCTCTGAGTCTCTGATTCAGAGAGAAGGGCGGCGTGTAAATCTGCAGTTCTTTGATTCTTCTGTAACTCCTACGTGATTGAACAAGTCTTGCAAAGCAAGCTGTGATGCAGAAGGAAGCAAGCAAGAGGGAGAAGGAAGCAGATGACAGCCAGCTGCCTGATTCAGCCCCCAGGCCACATGTTTGACACCCCTGCCCTAAACCGTGTCTTCTTGCTCCTGATAATAACTAAGCAGTGACATTCTGTACCATTTTGGAGTCAAAAAGAGCAAGAGACCAAGAACACCTTAAAGACTAACAAAATTTGTGGCAGGGAAGCAGCTTTCATGAGACACGGCTAACTTCTTCAGGCACGTCAAAATGGGTTGCTGTGTTAGGTTGTCTATAGCAGGAGAAAAGAGCCAGAATCCAGGAGCACCTTCAGGACTAGCAAAATTTGTGGCAGGAAAGGAGATTTCCTGAGTCGCTGCTCAATTCTTCAGAATTTGAAGAAGTTCCACAGCGAAGGAGTCACCCTTGAGGTCCTCAGCTCCACAGGCTGCTGAGTTCACCTGAGAGTACCACAGGAGAAGGGGTTTCAGTGTAAAGTCAAAGCAGATAGAATACCACTGAAAAACAATGAGTACACTTGGAGAACCCAATGATTCTGTTGTAGCTTTGAGTCTGCGTAAGAAATTATTGAAATTGGGTTCCATTGTAACAGCCTGATTAACTGAAGACCAGTATTGAAACGTCTCGAAGTCTAGAGGAGACGTCTTATGAAGGCTGCAAGGATGTCCTGGCCCCTTCATTGGAAAGGATTTTGCAAGAAGTTCTGGACTGCATTAGGAACTTTGTTTATTGGAGGAAGGATTCCTGAAAATCCCTCTTTTGGGAAGTATCGAAACTAATCATTGTTAATAATTTGTAAATTTTTCTGGAAGGAAGAAATTGGAAATTGATGTTGATATTTGTATACACTGGTTTAAAGTTGCATATAGGATAAATCATGCATAAGGATTGAAGTGTACTCCTTGTTTTTCAGTGGTATCCTATCTGCTTTGGGTTTACATGAGAGAGCAGGAAGATCTCCACGGAGGGGCAGTTTCTTCCATTAGAAGGCGGCCCTTCCAGGAGACAGGTGTGTGACTGCCAGACCGTCATGGCAGTAGCAAGGGAAAACCTCCTGAGCCAATTTGCAATGCAACTGAATCGCTTTTTCAAATGGAAAAAAATATATAGAGACAGATGTAGCTGTATACACTGATGAATCTGAAGAAGTATCTGAAGAGATGAGCTGTGATTCACAAAAGCAGCTCTCCTGCCACAAATTTTGTTAGTCTTTTAGGTGCTGCTGGAATCTGGCTTTTTTCCCCTGCCGCGACAGACAGACAGACTCACACTGTGACCCTTCCTGTTCTTTAACAGCCGGAGTTTCCAATTGGGCTTTAATGGCCGACGAATATAGAGTCCTTGCAGCGGTCCAGTGTCAGGGTCACTGTGGTGTGGATCCAGGCGTCCATGTTGACTGAGTCCACACAGAGAGCCCTCTGGGCTTAATGAAGGTGGAAGGAAGCATTTTTTCAAAATTGGTTGGCTTGTTTTGCAGCTTCCTTAAGCTGCTTCTCCATCTTTTGAAAGGTGCTCATGAAAATCATCAGAATTAGTAAAGGTAATGCTCACCTGAAGAATCTGTTAGTGCTGCTGTGTGCTGGCCCACTTGTGTCCCTCCTGAGGATGAGTACGGGCACAGGTACATTTTTTGTCAGTGCTGCATCCCATCATTCTCTGTGTCAAGTAGTCTTTCCTTTTGTCTGTCCTGAACCCACTGCCCATCAGCTTCGTTGGAGGCCCCTGAGTTCTAGTATTTGGGGAGAGGGTGAATTTTTTTCTTTTTGTCCACTCTCTCCACCCCATGCATATTTTTATAAACCTCTATCATATCCTCCCCCCTCATGATCTCTTTTTCCAAACAGAAAAGTCCCAGTAGACTCTCCAGCCTTTAGGGTTTGTAGAATCTTTCGGGCTCAAGTGCCGTGTTCTACTGGAGAAAGTTTTTCTTCCAGACGTTTCGTTCTCAGCTGCGGAGAACATCCTCAGTGGCGTTGCAGCCAGAGTAGGCGCTCTGACCTTCTCGGCTGCTGTGCATTGAGTGGGGCCAGGGCTGCTGGAGAGCTGCTATTTCTAGGCTGGAGGGGGTGTGGTGAGAGGGCAATTGGCTTGTGGATGTGCCCATTGTTTGGTGGGGCTTCCTGGAAGGGTGGTGATAAGGAAACTGGCTGTGGAATGTGGCCATTGTTCTGTGTTGATTGCTGGGAGGATTGGAATGGGTGTGAAGATAAGGAAGGTGGTTGTTGACTATGCTGATTGTTCTGTGGAATTTGCTGGTTGTTCTGTGACCTTCTGCAATTTATAGTCTGTAGGATGTTTTGCAGAGCTGGATACCAAGAATGGTGGATGGAAATGCCTTCTTCCTTTCTGTTAAAGTTGTGCTGGTGTTTGTAAATCTCAATAGCTTCTCTGTTCAGGCGGGTATGATAATGTGAGACCGTAGAAAGGACTTCAGTTCTTTCAAAGTGGATGACGTGGTCTCCTTCTTGAAGTGCATGTTCAGCTACAGCTGATTTTTCTGGCTGAAACAAGCGACAGTGTCTCTTGTGTTCGGTGAGACGGGTGCTGATACTGCGTTGGGTAGTGCCAGTATAGACTACACCACAGGAGCAGGGTATTTTGTAGACTCCAGGGGTTGAAAGTGGATCTCTCATATCTTTGGCAGAGTGCAGCATGTGGCGGATCTGTTGTGTGGGCTTGAAGACTGTGTCAACATTGTGGCGTTTGAGAATTTTGCCAATGCGGTCAGTGACAGATTTTATGTAGGGCAGGAAGGCTGAACCTACATTTGTGTGTGGCTCGCGATTTGGTGTGGATGGTCTCCTGGGATAAAGGGCTCTTCTAATTTCTTGTTGGGAGTATCCATTGGCCTGCAGTGACTGGTTGAGGTGGTGTAGCTCCTGCTGGAGTTGGCTTGGTTCACAGATGCGTGATGCTCGATAGATGAGGGTTTTTACAACTGCCTTTCCTCCTAGGGAAGGTGCTCCAGACCCCTCATCATCTTTCTTGATTCCCTCCTCTGGACTTTTTCCAGCTCTGCAGTGTCCTTTTTGAAATATGGCCTTCTGGTCCAAGGAGGAGAGCTTGGGCACAGGTCAATAACCGGCCACCTTGTGGCAAGATTTTGATATCCAGGATGAGCAATGATCCTCTTCTCAGGAAGCGGCCTTCACAACCCCAAACACTTTGTCATCATCGCTCAGAGAGACTGTGGGGAAACAAGGCTCGTGGGCCCCCAATTATGCCTGTGTGGGAACAAAAGGCTGGGAAAGCTGCCCTGAGTGTTTTGCTGCCCAGTGAGGGGATCTCTCTCTCCCCCCCTCCTGGGATTACTCTGGTTCTCTCTCGGTGCCACCTCCATCAGCTGGACACGCTCCTCCTGAGGACTGGCACACAGGACACTTCTGCAACTTACGGAACAGCTCAGCCTCTGTCACCCAGGGGCCTGGCAACCTGGCCTGTGCTCCAGAAGGGTGAGGAGGATTCAAAGCTGCTCCCTTCCCTTTCCGCTCTTGGCATGTGTCACAGAACAAGGCTCAGTAAGGATCACAGAAACATAGAATCACAGAGTTGGAAGGGTCCTCCAGGGTCATCTAGTCCAACCCCCTGCACAATGCAGGAAACTCACAAACTCCTCCCCCTAAATTCACACTATCTTCATTGCTGTCAGGTGGCCATCTAGGCTGTGTTTAAAAACCTCCAAGGAAGGAGAGCCCACCACCTCCCGAGGAGGAAGCCTGTTCCACTGAGGAACCCCCCCCCCCAACAGTCAGGAAGTTCTTCCTAATCATAGAATCCAAGAGTTGGAAGGGACCTCCAGGGTCATCTAGTCCAACCCCCAGCACAATGCAGGAAACTCACAAAAACCTCCCCCTAAATTCACAGGATCTTCATTGCTGTCAGATGGCCATCTAGCCTCTGTTGAAAAACCTCCAAGGACGGAGAGCCCACCGCCTCTCGAGGAAGCCTGTTCCACTGAGGAACCGCTCTAACGGTCAGGAATCATAGAGTTGGAAGAGACCTCCAGGGTCATCTAGTCCAACCCCCTGCACAATGCAGGAAACTCACAAACCCCTCCCCCTAAATTCACAGGATCTTCAGTGCTGTCAGAGGGCCATCTAGTCTCTGTTGAAAAACCTCCAAGGAAGGAGAGCCCACCACCTCCCAAGGAGGAAGCCTGTTCCATTGAGGAACCGCTCTGACGGTCAGGAAGTTCTTCCTGATGTTGAGCTAGAAACATTTTTGATTTAATTTCAACCCATTGGTTCTGATCCTACCTTCCGGGGCCACAGAAAACAATTCCACACCATCCTCTCTATGACAGCCCTTCAAGGACTTGAAGATGGTGATCCTATCACCTCTCAGCCGCCTCCTCTCCTGGCTAAACATCCCCAGCTCCTTCAACCTTTCATCATAGAATTTGAGGAAATCAAACTGTTTACAATCAAAATGGTAAGTTCAAGGAAATAAAAAATAAAAGTTGCATGCATCATTTATTGTTATTTTTTTGTTTTATTTTATCAAATTTATATCCCAGCCTCCCCTGATGGGCTCAGGGTGGCTAACAACAACAAATTAAACCACATAAACACTAAAAACAAAATACATAATAAAAACATTCATACAATTAACAATCCTAAAACCAAGATGTGCATTTCTAATTTCTCTGATGTTCTTGTTTCAGTTATAACATTCAGTGGGGTTATCGGTGCTGTGGAGTAATAGCTAGCTACCTCCCTTCAACTGTTAAAAGCAAGTTTAAATAGTTCAGTCTTAGAGCCCCTGCGGAACTGTGGCAGGTCCCGCAGGGCCCTGATGTCTTCGGGGAGGGCCTTCCACAAAGCGGGGGCTCTTACTGAGAACGCTCTGGCTCTAGTGCTGGTCAATCGAGTTTCTTTCAGTCCAGGGATCTTCAGGAGGTTTTGAGACCCTGACCGGAGTGCTCTCTGGGGCACATATGGGGAGAGGTCGTCCTGAAGGTAGTCAGGTCCCAGGCCATATAGGGCTTTAAAGGTTATGACCAGCACCTTGAAGCGAATCCGGAAGGCCACAGGCAACCAGTGCAATGTTTCCAGCACAGGTAGTAAATAGTACGAAGTAGTACTTAAGTAGTAAACTCAACAGACTGAGCAAGGCTGCTAAAACTACAGTTCCCTGACCCTACCCCTTACATCCCCTAAATAATGGGAAGTTATGATTATTGGTTCTTGGGGTTGCAATCTTGCAACCATTTAGAAGTCATCCAGTTCCTTGTTCCAGTGGCTTGGGGCTTTCTTCTTTGTGATCTCAGCTCAGAATGAGTAGGGAGGGATGGTGGCTCAGTGGTAGAGCATCTGTTTGGTAAGCAGAAGGTCCCAGGTTCAATCCCCAGCATCTCCAACTGAAAAGGGTCCAGGCAAGTAGGCATGAAAAACTTCAACTTGAGACCTTGGAGAGCTGCTGCCTGTCTGAGTAGACAATACTGACTTTGATGGACTGAGGGGGGTCTGATTCAGTAGAAGGCAGCTTCATATGTTCTTATGTTCATAATGAATTCTAGGTATAGAAGGCTGAATCCCTCATGGCAAAAGGACTGAAGAGCTAAGAACACACAGTGGTGAAGGGCTGCTTAAGACAGCGTCTTCTGCATGACTAGGAGTTTATCAGCTCCCCTTCTCTTCCTGTTTGCCCTTTCCTACTTTG
Organism: Heteronotia binoei; assembly: GCF_032191835.1. Classification (NCBI taxonomy): domain Eukaryota; kingdom Metazoa; phylum Chordata; class Lepidosauria; order Squamata; family Gekkonidae; genus Heteronotia; species Heteronotia binoei. Next base: position 63,263,408 of record NC_083238.1, read on the forward strand.
GACTGGGGCAGCTCAGTAGCCAAGGAAGCACCTGGTCATTGTTCTTCTCCTGGCGAGGGCCATTTGCATCTTGGGAGGTGAATCACATCCACAGCTCTTCCTCCCCTCCCCCACCGCATTAGTCTGAAAAAGACGTTTTGCAGATTCTGATCCTGTCCAGACCAGAGTGTGAGACCTCCTGCACAGTCAGGCCCAGGCGACATCAGGCCAGGCACGGAATAATCCTAAATAATTTTGCAGGATGAGATTTTGCAGCTGCAGTGGCACTAGGCAGGAAACCCGTCTCCCCTCCCCACCCCCCACCCCGCATATGAGTTTCAATGGCTGCCACTATCTTTTTGGAATGGTTGTGGAGCAATCTTATTGTGAGCTGCCCTGAATATTTATTTTTAAATAGAAAGAAGAGGTATGCATTTTCTAATAGCTTCGGTACTCCATAAATAAAAAACTAATTTTGAGTCCATTACTTCTGGCTTCACTGTGGGCTCCTTTATGCGCTTTCTGTTCATGCCTCCTTCAGAAAGCAGGAAAGGAAGCCTTTTGTGTGGATCAGAAAACAGGAGAATTGTTCTCTTGCTCTTGGGGGGGGGGACATGCCAGTCCTTTTGTGGGCATTCTGGAGTTGCAAAGAGGTTGCTATAGTTTCATTTTATGTCTTGGAGACGTGTGGATCTTGCTGGCTTTTTGGCCTCTTCTTCTAAATATTCTGTACTGTTCTGACTGTATCAGAGTAAGGAGCGCGTGACTGTGAGGAGCTGCCTTCTCTTGGATCAGACCCTTCCTCGGCCCATCCAACTTTGGTATTGCCTACTTAGTAGGGTTGCCTAGTTCAATTGAAGAAATATCTGGGGACTTTGGGGGTGGAGCCAGAAGATTTTGGGGTGGAGCCAGGATCAAGGGTATGACAAGCATCATTGAACTCGAAAGGGAATTCTGGCCATCACAGTTAAAGGGACTGCCCGCTTTTAAATGCCTTCTCTCCACTGGAAATAATGAAGGAAAGGGGTGCCTTCTTTGGGGGCTCATAGAATTGGACCCCTTGGTCCAATCCTTTTGAAACTTGGAGGGTGTTTTGAGGAGAGGCACCGGATGCTATGCTGAAAAATTGGTGCCTCTACATAAAAAAACAGCCCCCACCAGAGCCCCAGATACCTCCGGATCAATTCTCCATTATACCCTGTGGGAATGGGTCTCCATAGGGAACAATGGCGTGCCCAGCAGACATTTCCCTCCCCCTCGCTTTCCGATGACCCTGAAGTGGGGGGAGGGCCTCCAAACTGGGGGATCCCCTGCCTGCCCCCGCCTACTTGCGGGTGGTCCTGCAGCTTTCCTTTGGCCCTGGGCGGCAGTAGCAGGGGAAGCAGCCCCCATGAGGGTCGCGCTGTTGTGCAGCACAGAAAGAAGTGGAAAAGAATCGAAGCCCCTTGGAAAGTATCCCTTCCCATACAAAATACGTTCATTTTTTAAAAATCAGCATGCAATAAATCAGATATGCAAAGGATTCTGTGCAAGGATGCTCTCCTGTGAGATTTAAAGGGGGAAAAAATTCTGTGCAGAACTTCTGAACATAAGGAAGTCTCCGCGGAGCGTGTCCATCTCCAACCTCTGTGTTGTTTCTGCTTGCAGGGGGAGCCCCTGGGAGGGGGGGAGAGAAGGATCTTGTTGGGACACAGCTGGAGGAACCACTTCGAAGGACCCAGGCAAATGAGGGATGTGGGCTGTTGGTCTCATTGCATAGACTAGCCCACCTTCCACTATACTTTAATGCACCCTGTTTTTCTAAGGGCTAACTTATATTATTTCTCTTTTAGAACAGGGTATCAGAATATTTTTTTTTGGGGGGGGGGGTTGTATTGACATACTCAAATGGAGGATATTGGCTGTTTGTCTTATTGCAGATACCAGCCCATCCCCCACTGTATTTTAATACCTTCCTTTTTTTCTAATGGCAAACCATAATGGATGTTATAACCTCTTGAGAACCATGCCCTCTATTTAAACTAACAAAGCCAGAATGTTACCTAGATTTATGGCACTTCGCACCTACGACAGCAGTCTGCTTTTTATCACCCTCCAGTGTTGTTTTAGCCCTGCTTTGTCCTAACACTAACAAGCACAGATCCCTATTCGTGATTCTTTTAATCTGCTAAAAACATTCCCATGATTCCACACTGCCCACTTATAGTAAGAATTGCTGCTTCCATTCCCATTTTGTCTGATGAAGTCTGCTTAAGAGCATAGGAAAGCTGACATTCTGAATAAACTTAGTTGGTCTTAAAGGTGCACTTGTCTACTGCTTTGTTCTGTTGCTTCAGACCAACCCGGCTGCCTCCTGGGATCAGTTCCCAGCACAAATTATGTTCTCCAACTGGCTGAGGGCCTTCCCTGCCCACTCAGCCAACTGAACGCCTGGCGATGTTGCATTGAACTGCGTGTGACATGAGTAATGCCTGCAACCAAGAGAATTAGCATGGACGGAGGGCTTAGCAATTACCAGGTGTGGGGGGGGGGGGAGCAAAGAGAAGGGCTATATTTATTGGAGTAGAAGCTGTTAAAACTTTGTTACCTGATCGCAGGATTTATAGTATCTCTGATGTTCTGCCCTCCCCAGACTTCCAGCTGGAGGCTGCCTGGAGAAATCCCCCCGGGATGGCAGCGTTTTTGCCAAGATCCTCTGCTGGCTTGCTGGGGTGGGAATTGGGAATCCACCTTCTTCCTGCCATGAAAGAGGCCTTGGCTGTGCCCACATCTGCTCTTCTGCCTCCTTCCCTCCAGAGGAAAGCAAGCACAGCTAGTGGGGTTTACAGAGCCTTCTCTTTTCAAGCCCTGCCACGAGGCAAACGAGGCCATTGCCTAGGGCGCCAGCCTTCTTGGGGCACCAAATTGGGTGGCCCTCATGTGACTCGGTGACATCATCAGTGCAGGGGGAGGGGCACCAGAAGTTAGCCTTGCCTGGGGTGGCAGACAGTCTAGGGCCGGCCCTGGCCTCCTTCCCCAGCTCAGAGGATTGAGCCCCGCCTGCGAGGGGCTGTGGCTGAGAGGAAAAATCTCTGCTCTTCATGCAGGAAGCCCCAGGTTCAATCCCCAACACCTCCAGCCAAAAAGACCAGCAAAAGGTGATGGGAAAGACCTCCGTCTGAGACCTGGGAGAGCCACTGCCAGTCCGAGTGGACAAGACTGACCTGGGGGGCCCAAGATCTGATTCAGTAGAAGGCAGCTTCCTGCCTGTTTCATGTGACGCTCTGTATTCTTGGTGCTTGAGGGGGGCAGAGTGGGAGAGCTTCTAGCCCCACTGGTGGACCTCCTGATGGCACCTGTTTTTTTTGGCCACTGTGTGACACTGAGTGTTGGACTGGTCATGACAGCTGGGAGCCAGAAGGAGGAGGAGGAGATATTGGATTTATACCCCAGCTTTAGTTTGGAGTCTCAGAGTGGCTTCCAATCTCCTTCCCTTCCTCTCCCCACAGCAGACACCCTGTGAGTTAGGTGGGGCTGAGAGAGTGCTCAGAGAACTGCTCTTGAGAGGAATAACTCTGAGAGAGTTATGACTGACCCAAGGGCACCCAGTTTAGCTGCGTGTGGAGGAGGTGCAGGGAATGAAACATGGTTCTCCGGATTAGAGTCCACACTCTTAACCAAACTGACTCTCTGCTAAACCAAGGAAAACTCTTGGGTCTCTCTGCCATGGTATAGTCAGGGAAGAAAAATCTCCCAAGCAGTCTATGAGAGTGCCTGAGGCACAGGATAGATTCAGGTGGGGGCAACCGTGTTGGGCTGAAGCAATAGACCAAAGTTTGAATCCATTCAGGCACCTTTAAGTCCAGCAAAATATAACCCTGGGTAGAAGCCAGAATTAAACTTCGTTGGTCTGTGAGGTGCCTGAGTGGCCTGCAGCTGTGTTCTGCGGCCCAGGAACAGTTGTCCCCTCAGGTGGGGGAGCTCAACCTCACTCGGGGCTGAATGAGGCAAGCACAGCTGTTCACTTGATACTCGTTTCATTCTCAAGTGAGAACGGAGGATAAAGACGTGCGTTCTGATGGGGAGCTCAATAGAGAACACAAGCAATGCTCTGTTCGTGCCCAAGTCTGCTTCTGACCTGCTTTTAGAGCTGAAACCAGCTGTCGCTCTCAATACAGGGATGCCACTGAAAATGGGAGCCTCGTTCTTCTGTGTCTCCCCACTTTTACCCACATCTTTCCCGTGCCAGTGGTGGCTGTTGATGCGGGCATAGTCTCAGGACATGGACAGAAGTGTCTAAAAATATTGGCAGGAGCTCCTTTGCATATTAGGCCACACACCCGTGATGTAGCCAACCCTTCAAGAGCTTATAGTAGGCCCTGTACTGAGAGCCCTGTAAGCTCCAGGAGGATTGGCTGCATCAGAGGGTGTGGCCTAATATGCAGAGGAGTTCCTACTACAAAATGAGCCCTGAGAAAGGGAAGAACCTGATGCAGGGCTGCTGTTGGAGTGCCAGCCTGTGTCACATATATGCATTTTATTTTAAAATATTTGCATCACGCTTTTTTGGGGGGAGGGGGGAATGTTGAAAGATGAGTCTTGAAGTGCCCGCTCCCAAAGTAGCCAACGGGCTGTCGTTAAAGAGGAAACCCCACTCTAAACAGGCGTGGAACGGCCTTCCTCTTTCGTCTGTCACAGAAGCATAAATGGCGTAGCATAATTTTTCAAAAAGACTTCCTACACGCTTCATGAATATGCGCAGCAGAAAATATACCCCCCAGGTCACTGGGCATGTTCAGACATAATGTTTAAAACATTTTATGCCTAAATTAGTTTGTCATCTGATTGTAAGGCCCACATTTGCTGGAATGTACATTTGAATGTCAAATACCTCTCTTTTTTTGTCCTGCTGTATTAGCTCAAAGGAAGCTCAAACACAACGTCAGCCTTGCATGTCGTTCCCGGACTCCTCTGGGGATAGGTTTCTCGAAAGGGAAGGCATCTTTGTTGAAGACACAAATGTGGAGCTTTGTGGGCTCTGTGAATAAATGCCTCAAGAAAAGCAAAGGGAATTCCTTGTGCGGGTGGGAGGGGAGGGGAGGAGAGGATGCTGTTATCATAATCATAAGGGTGATGAGGCACGAGGCAGTTTTTGGGAGCCTCTGGTCCTTCCGAGCATCTGTTTAGCTTCCCTGACCAAACCTGCCAGGAGGAGACGGGCCATCTGCATCCCTTGCCTTGCCCTTTTCCCAGGGAAGGGAAAAAAGAGTCTGGGGGAACTTGCCAAAGATGCAGAAGGAGGAATGAGTAAAATGCAGAAGAGAAATGACTAAAACTGTCCCTTGGTATCTAAACAGTGGATCATAAATTGGAACGTCTATGCAAATGAAGTAAATAATTAAACGCTTGGAGAGGAAGATCGACTGGGTGGCAGAGGCCTGGCAATTACCGAGGCTGAATTTTTAATGTGTGCACATCTCAGGAGCCAGTAAAAATTAGCCCTGGATTAATGGACTCGCCTCTCTTCCAGGGGAGCATTTTAATGAGAGCATTTTTTATAGCAGGGCAGGAGGGGGGTGGGAAGAGTGTGCTCCCATCCAGTCCTGTGGGCTCTTGGACTTCAGCCTTTGGTGGTCGGTTTCCGGATGCCCTTTTCTTGCACCTTCTGGAGAAAGAGAGGCTGCCTGGTGCAGGTGGGACAGCCTAGATCAGGGGGCCTTTGCAGTTGGCCATGCGCACGAGTGGTTGCATCATGTAACGTATGTGGCCAGCTAATAATAATAATAATAAAATTTTATTTATACCCCGCCCTCCCCACCGAGGCAGGCTCAGGGCGGCTTACAGAGTGTGGCAAAAGCCATGTTAAACAATAAAACAATTATGCATTTCAGTACCATTTAAAATTACCATTAAATTTACATAATATAAAAATCTAAAATCAATCTAAAATAATCTCATCTTATTGCTAACTCGATTGTTGATGTTAGTGATGGCATGGTGTTCATTTCAGGTTCCATCTTGGAAGGCTAGCCGGAAGAGGGCGGTTTTGCACGCCCTACGGAATTGGCTAATGTCCCGTAGGGCCCGCACCTCTTCCGGCAGCTGATTCCACCATTGGGGTGCTTTTATAGAGAAGGCCTGTTCTCTGGTTATTTTTAGTTTGGCCTCCTTTGGCCCAGGTACTTCCAGAAGGTTTTGTGAGCTGGATCGCAGTGCTCTCTGGGGAACATATGGAGAGAGGCGGTCCCTAAGGTAAACAGGTCTCGGCCATATAGGGCTTTAAAGGTAATAACCAGCACCTTGTAACGAACTCGGTAAATAACTGGCAGGCAATGCAGTTCCCGCAGCCCAGCCCGCACATGTTCCCACTGAGGTAGGCCCAATAGCAGTCTGGCTGCTGCATTCTGCACTAGCTGCAGCTTCCGGGTTCGGCACAGGGGCAGCCCCATGTAGAGGGCATTACAGTAGTGTAGCCTCGAGGTGACCGTTGCATGGATCACTGTTGCCAGGTCATTGCACTCCAGGAAGGGAGCCAACTGCCAACGGCTAGCTTTAAAGACGTCAATTGCTGTGGTTCAGTGCATTTCTTTCTAGTAGTTGCCATGGCTGGGTCTTCCACTTGCGAGCTAGACCACCACCTAGAACACGGGCTCATAAGGGTGAAGAATCAGGTCAGCAGGAGGAGCTGTTTGAGTCCAGAGGCACCGAACACAGCTGTCCCTCCACTGCACCAGCTCAGACCCAGCAGGGCCGGATCTGGGGGGGGGGGGCAGAGGGGAGTGCTTGCCCCGGGCGCCGACGAAGGGGGTGGTGGAGGCCTTTGTATTCTATGGGACCATAAAATAGAATGGCCCATAAGGGGTGTCATTTTTTTTAAATTTGACCCCTCCTCAAAAAACATGTCGATCCGGTCCTGGCCCACCCCACCCCCCTCCGGCAGGAGCTAGGGTGCCTGAGCTGCCCCACCACCAGTCTCAGCCAAGACTCCCTCTAAGCTGGCGGGTTTTGTGAGCAGAAGTTCTACAGGCATCGAAGATGCATAAATTAATCTGCTCTGGGGCCGTTTTTCCTGAGCTAAGGCAAAAATGTGTGAGCTGGAGGCTAAAAAACTGTGAGCCAGCTCACACTAACTCAGCTTAGAGGGAACACTGGTCTCAACCCCCTCATTCAGCGCCAGCGGAGTGGCCTGCACGGCAGTCACCCTTCTCTTCCAAGCGGGTGGGGGGAGAGGCTGCAGGCGCCCTCCATCTGCCCCTCAAGCAAGGCAGGCTGGAGCCCTTCATGGGCCTGCTGCAGCCAGGACTCTTGGGGGAGGCGATGTGTGTGTGTGTGTGAGAGAGAGAGCCAGGGGATGGGGTGGGGATGGGGGTGGTTGAGGCTGCAGAATGGATACTCTCCTTCCACAGCAGGTTGCTCCGGCAGCGGAGAAGATCCCAGGCTCGCTTTCTCCTGCAACCCCATTTAAACTGGACAGCAGGAGAAAGCCAGTCCTAGGAGCTCCTGTGCTGCTCTTTCCCCTTCCTTCCTCTCCCTCCCTCACCCATCTTCCTTCCTTCCTTCCTTCCTTCCTTCCTTCCTTCCTTCCTTCCTTCCTTCCTTCCTTCCTTCCTTCCTTCCTTCCTTCCTTCCTTCCTTCCTTCCTTCCCCCCTCCCCATCTTTTCTTTCTTTCTTTCTTTCTTTCTTTCTTTCTTTCTTCTTTCTTTCTTTCTTCTCCCTCGCTCCCTCCTCTCCCTTTCTTTTCTCTCTTTCCTTCTCTCATTTTTTCATCCATTCTTTCCATCTCTTTCATTCTTTCTTTCCACCTCTCTTTCCCTTCCCTCCTCCATCTATCTGCTTTCATTCTGCCTTTCTTTTACTTTCTCCCTCCCTCCCCTCTCTCTTTTCCCCTCCCTCCTTTCCCATCTATTTGCTTTCTTTGTTTCTTTCTTGATCTCTTTCTTCTGATATTCTTATGCCAATAAACGCTGACTTGACTTAACTTGACATATTTTCTTTCTCTCTCTTTTCTTTCTCTCTTTTTTCCTCCCTCCCCCTCCCTCCTCTGTCTTTTTCTTTCTTTTGCTCTCTTTCATTCTTTCTTTCCATATCTCTCTCTCTCTCGTTTCCAAGTGAGGGAGCTAAAGACTATAGCTTGCCAAATATATCACTTTCAAGATTTTTCTGCACACCTAGGAAGTGCAGGATAATCTCTTTTCCCTCCATGCGCCCCCAATCTGCAGAAATAAGTACCCACACACAGGGGCCGTGTTGAGAATAAGATATATAGATGTCAGTGTCTAATTGTCAATTATTGATACTGTGTAGAATAGTCTGCAAAATCAGTGCATTGAAAAGGGCAAATTTTTTTTTGATCCTGAGAAGTTCCAAAAGGTTCTGCTTGGATGAAAAGTGTTTTAATGATGCACTATATAAAAATGTATGAAAGAACACATAATATCGTGGTAAGATTTATGCTTCAGTGAACACTTTTTTTGACCTTCATGGCTAAACTGTAGACACAGAAGCCGTTTTGGAAGCTTTTGCGTGTTCACAGATGAACCGTTTCCTCCGCAGTTATCCCTTTGGGGAGAGGGAGGGGGGAAGCAATAGCAAATGTGATTTCATTAAACATATATGCAGCTGAAGCTACTGAGAGCTCTTTAGAACACCCATAGGCAGACTACCGCTAAAAATGAGGGTGATTAGCGCTCATTTGCATATTAAAAAGATTTTAATTAAACACAGATTTTGCAAATGTTTTAAAGGCTGTGATCGATCATGCAGGGGCTGTCTCAGCTATTTTTATGATCTAATGAGCTTTTGTTAATCAGACACACACACACACACCCCGTCCCTTAACCTGCAACAATAAGACTGTTGTTCTAACAATGACTGAGCCTCATGTTTGTAATACCATCTAATCCCGTGAATGGCATTTTTGTGAACCACAGAAAATGAAGTTGATTCTCCATGTTCCCCTTTTTAAAATGAAGTTAACACAACGTGTGGCTTCCGTGAGTCTGTAACCAATGCGGCAAAAATGCAAAGGGGTGGGACAGGGTGGAAGCAAGGCCCTTGGCCTCATTGTCACAGAGTTCCTAGAACAGCTAGACAGACAGACTGAACAATCCCACTACTATATGCATTCTCAGCCCACTCAGTTGCAACTGGGGAAAGTTCAAAGAGCTTTTACATCTCCCTGGAAAGCATGACACTCACATTCCTATGACAGATGGGAAATAGTTTGGTGGGCTGCCCCACAATCGCATTCGGGTCCTGGCATTTTGCCCCCTTGTTTAAACAGGTCTGTGCATCCACCTAAGCCTGTTTGTATTCCATCAGCCATCTTCTGTGCTTTACATGACAAGTCAATCCCTGTGGACTTCCCATTGGTGTTTATCAGGTTATGGATATCAGGTGGAACTGACTGCATCCATGTTTGTGGCCATGGATTCCTTAGACTGAAATTTTATGATTGTAGGATGTGTGCAGATCTTCTTGCTGGGTATTGTGACATTAGTCTAGATCAGGGGTGGCCAAACTGTGGCTCGGAAGCCACACATGGCTCTTTCACATCTATTGTGTGGCTCTTGAACCCCCCACTGCCCCATTGGCAGGCTTGGAGAAGGCATTTAAAGTTCAAGTTGCTTACTTTTATTGCAAATGGATGAAGCCCCCCTTCTTTCCAAACAAGGGACTTTCCAAATGACAGAAGCACAGAAGAGTTGATGTGCAGATCTCTTTTACTGCTTTTCACATTAATGTGAGGAAGGAGAAAACAAACCCTTCATCCCCTCCTCCGTTTTCCTCTGAAATTCTTCCCCATAGTCACAAAATATTATACCTTTCTGTAAACAAAGGCCAGCTTACAGATTGGCTACACCCGTCTTCGCCCTTGACATTCTGATTACATTCATTGGTCAAATAAGTCCCATATCCCAACTTTGAAACAAGAGATGAATTGATATCACCCGGGGGTTGCTAATCTGAACCCCCATGCCCCACTTCCCCATACTTCATATCTGCGGTTTCTCCCCCTTCCTTGTTCGACTCCAGTGTAGGCCTCCTGGCCCAATTCCAGAATGACTAAGAGCAGAGCTTCTGCTGTAGCGGGGGGATTTGACCCTTTTCTAGAGATAGGCTCCCGGAGGTGGAAAAGATAGCTTACTTTCCACTGAGTTTACAGAACAAAATAAAGATAACAAGTCTCTGCTAAAGAAGAGACTTCCTCTCATATCTAATATGCTTAGCACAGATTCTAATAGTAGCCCATTGTTCTTTGTTAGGACTTTGGAACCAAAATCATAGAAAAGGCCCTATAATACTTTTAAGGCAAGCTCAGCAAATATAATACTGCAAATACAATACTCTGAACATATATATAATACTTCGTTAAGGCAGGTTAATGCAAATGATCAAGATTAGTGCAATTCTATTTGGCACTCTGTCCATGCTCTAATGCAAATTTGAATCTACGTCCAACACTTTCCACCTCTCTCTCCCCCCTCCTCCATCTATTAGCCTCCCTCCCTCCCTGTCTCGTGACTCACAAACATCTGATGTTTATTCTATGTGGCTTTTATGTTCAGCAAGTTTGGCCACCCCATCTAAACTCTAGATAGACCCACATCAGCCGTGTCTTTGTGGATGGGCAGCTTGCTGTTTTCAGAGTTCTTTCTGTATTCACTAAGAAGAGCATCTTGTCTTTGGAGATGCGAGGGAGTGATGTGGCACAGTTTGGGGAGCCAGTAGGTCAGAGTGGGTTTAATACATCCACTGATAGTTCTCGTGGTTGTGTTGAGTTGGACCTCCAGTCTGTGGACAGGGGGGCTGTTGGGCCAGACTGAAGCACTACACCTCGACCCCAAAGCTGAGCATCTCAGTGTTTTAGCAGACTCACCCCCTAGTTGTACCACATAATTTCTGGAGAATGTTGTTTCATGTGTATATTTTCACTGTTTCATTGGTAAGAGGGTGTTTATAGCTCAAGGTCCTGTCCAGGGTAATGCCAAGGGACTTGAGTGTATGGTTGCATGTAAGTCGGGTGCCATTAACGTAGACATTCCGTTCATGGTTGGCAAGTTTGTTATTGAGATGGAAACAGGAGCACCCATGCCCATTAAGTGGGCTGTGTAGTTCACAGTAAATGTCTTGGGTTGCTTTGAGCAGTGCCCTGTAAGCCATGGCTGCTGGTGATCTGGTGTTCTCTTTCTGGGGCTGTCCTGCAGTCGGTTGTTTCTAAGTGCCAAGTCTGCCTTTATTGATCTGTTGTTGCCCCCCCCCATCTCCCTGGGTGGGTATTGTGATACGAAGAGCACCTGTTGTAAATCTTTCAGGTGTGAGTCTTTATCCAAGGAAGTGGAGCAAATGTAGTTGTAATGCTTGGCTATAGTCAATAGGCTGTATGGTATGTTGAAGTTGGTAGCTGAGAACATGTAGATATATGCAATGTTCCTTCTAAGCTGCAGAGTCTTGGGAGCAAAAATTCTACTTTGTGAGCTACTGGCATTAAAGTTGGATCCAAGTAGGCAGCCGTGTTGGTCTGAAGTAGTAGAACAAAATAGGAGTCGATTGCACCTTTAAGACCAACTTAGTTTTATTCAGAACGTACGCTTAAAGCACACGCAAACTTATGTTTTGAATAAAACTGTTGGTCTTAAAGGTAATTGACTCCTATTTTGTGAGCTGCTGCTTAAATTAGTGTGCCCTGGGGTCATCCTTCCTGAGCTAAGAACAAAAATGTGTGAGCTGGAAGCTAAAAATTTGTGAGCTAGCTCATGCTAACTCAGTTTAGAGGGAACACTGGATATATGTAGGGGGTTTTTTTAACATGAGATGGAGTTTATATGTTAATCTCCATAATGGATTAGTTGTGGGACAGATCTAGGCTGACCACGTAGCAAATGCATGTTGTGCGTGTATCCATATTGGCTGTGCCACAGAAAAGATTAAGAAGTACAGCTGTCTCCAGTGGGACATAACTGAAAGAGACAGCACCTTCTCTTCCCTGTTTTAAGAAGTCATGAGGGGGAAATAATTGCTTCAGATCCAAACTGCTCCCCCCCCCCCAAAAAAAAACTTGTTTGTTGAACTTTTCCCCCCTGTGGAGAAACGCCATTTTAGTCAGTGGTGGTGCTTCATTTGGCAGGGGTCAGTAAATCCCTCAGCAGGCTTTGTAGCCTTCCCCTCACTCCCCCCCTCCCTTCCAGAGCCAAACCAACAACGCTAGGGGGGAAATCTCCTAGAGAGGCAGGAAGTGCTGTTGTTCCTTGCATGTGTTAGGCAGGAAGAGAAGGCAGATTTGAACTGGGGCTCGAGCGAGCATGTGGTGAGCATGGAGGCTCCTGCCTGGGAGGGCCCAGGCAGGCAGACCAAGTAAGTAATTCTCAAGACAGGACAAGTTTAGACCAGGGGCAGTAGAAAGCGTTTATAAACACCTTTCCTTTGTCATGCTGTTTGCTGTGCTGTGCTGTGCTGTGCTAATTTTGTAGATGCAACTGTTTTTGTTTTGTTTTTCTTCCCCTATATTTTTCTCTTTTAAATAAATGTTTTTTCTGTTTTAAATGCTGGCAGTCAATCTCTGTACCACATAGATCCCCAGACCGCTTTAGACCATGCTGTTTTTAAGAAGGGGGCCCCGGGGAAGGGGGAAGGCATGCAGTTGGATAAGGTGCCAATCCTCCAGGGGTGCCCCAAAGAAGTGCTGAGGTCTCTGTGAAACCCAAGTACAGGGTGGCAGAGGACCTTGAGGCCAGGCCTCATAGCTGGAAAGGGGGATTGGGAGTCCTGTTCCTCTCAATCTGAACCCCGGGACTGAGCAGGTGGTGGCAGCGAGCCCAAGGGGCAGGAGGAGAAATAGCTCCCTCCAGGAGTTGGCGACTCCATAGGGAGCTGACGGGACCGGGTCTGAAGGCAGAATCGGGCCGGTTCCGCCACACCCCCCAAAGTTAGTTGATGAATCTTGCAGGACTTTACATAAGAAACAATCTGTCTAGTCGAAAATGCTTCTGTGAAAGGCTTTAGAAACTGTAAGTCTAAAAAAAAAACCTCCTAAAACAAAATTCACTTTTATCTAAAGAACAAAGAGGAGGAGCGGAGCTTCCCCAACTTCCTAATTCATGAAACATTCATACCGACATCAGGTTATATTATAATAACACAGATGTGTCCTGTCAGCATTTCTTCTTTCAACCAGTGTTCCGAGGGCTTTCACCAAGAGCCTTAAAGGTTTGCTTAATTTCTCGTTGTTCAAGCTCAGGATCTCAGCCTGTCAACATGTTCTAGTTTTCTCCCTTTCCTAATTAGAAAAAGAACAGCTGAGATCTTTGGGGGTTTAGAAAATAACTCTTTTCATCCCGTGTTCAGCCAGCTGAGAGGCTCCGACCAATTCACACTGGGGAACCCACTGACAGGGGGAATAATTTTTGGCATTAGAGGAGGAATGAAATACCAGTCTTATGGCTTTAGAAGGAGGACTGCGCAAGGCATATTGAGATAGAAAAAGCATAGAAATGAAAACATTCTATTGGATGCCAAAAGACATTCATCTTGGCTATGAGACAACTGGTTAGTCTGACATCAGTATCTGGGAAACGCTTTGTTGGCTATAATAAAGTCAATACCTGCAAGTAAATGCAAGGCTTTCAGCAGCAGGCCAGCAAGCAAAAGGTCTTCATCTGGCACCAGGAAGGCCTTGTCAAGCGGCCAAACATAACTCCTGGTGTTCCAAAGTCTATAGACTGCATCTCTAAGGATATTGAAGCGTTGCTCTCCTAGGAAAGAATTTTAGTCATGTACTCTTGAAGCTCGTTGAAGCACTATGTGAAAGAGGGAATAGCGCAACTCTGTCGCGTTCTGATGCCTTGCTGCGTTTAGGCTTCCCAATCCCCAGGTCCCAGCGGGGGATCCCCTGGTTTTACAGGCTTCTCCCCTCCCCCAGCCAGCTGGCCAGCAGGGGAAGCCCCACCCCCACAGCCATCATGCACCACCATGAACAATTCTCATAGGGAATGATGGGGAATTGATCCGTAGGTATCAGGGGCTCTGGGGGGGGGCTGTTTTTTGAGATAGAGGCACCAAATTTTCAGTACAGCATCCAGTACCTCTCCCCAAAATACCTCCCAAGTTTCAAAACGATTGGACCAGGGGGTCCAATTCTATGAGCCCCCCAAAAAGGTGCCCCTATCCTTCATTATTTCCTATGGAAGGAAGGCATTTAAAAAGATGTGCAGTCCCTTTAAATGTGGTGGCCAGAACTCCCTTGAAGTTCAATTATGCTTGTCACACCCTTGTTCTTGGCTCTGCCCCAATGTCTCCTGGCTCCACCCCCAAAGTCCCCAGATATTTCTTGAATTGGACTTGGCAACCCTAGCTGCGTTACATCATTCTGCTCATCTGTTCACCAGAAAGATTGGAGCGTTGCACTCCGATCTTTTTTCACCACAGCCCAGATCTTCATTTCAAGAAATTTCATGCTTAAAGACTTACCGGGTAAGTACTATGGATACGAGTGTGGTCAGTGTTCTGTCACTTTAAATTGTGATTTATTTCACTTTTGATATGTTTAGTTGTGTTATAAGTAATTTGTAAATCTTTACCCAAAGGGTGATTAACATGTGGAATTCACTGCCACAGGAGGTGGCAACGGCTACAAACATAGCCAGCTTCAAGAGAGGATTGGATAAAAATATGGAGCAGAGGTCCATCAGTGGCTATTAGCCACAGTGTGTGTGTGTATATATATAATTTTTTTGGCCACTGTGTGACACAGAGTGTTGGACTGGAGGGGCCATTGGCCTGATCCAACAGGGATTCTCTTATGTTCTTATGTGACACAGAGTGTTGGACTGGATGGGCCATTGGCCTGATTCAACAGGGCTTCTCTTATGTGACACAGAGTGTTGGACTGGATGGGCCACTGGCCTGATCCAACATGGCTTCTCTTATGTGACACAGAGTGTTGGACTGGATGGGCCACTGGCCTGATCCAACATGGCTTCTCTTATGTTCTTATGTGACACAGAGTGTTGGACTGGATGGGCCACTGGCCTGATCCAACATGGCTTCTCTTATGTTCTTATGTGACACAGAGTGTTGGACTGGATGAGCCATTGGCCTGATTCAACAGGGCTTCTCTTATGTGACACAGAGTGTTGGACTGGATGGGCCACTGGCCTGATCCAACATGGCTTCTCTTATGTTCTTATGTGACACAGAGTGTTGGACTGGATGGACCATTGGCCTGATCCAGCAGGGCTTCTCTTATGTTCTTCTGTGACACAAAGTGTGGGACTGGATGGGCCATTGGGCTGATCCAACATGGCTTCTCTTATGTTCTTACACTTAAATTTCTTTACTGTTGAAGCTGGTTTTCGTGGAGGTTTTTGTACCTTTACCCTGCCCCACCTGGGGATTGGCAACCCCACTTTGCAGAGATTCTCTCCGAATGGGCTTCTGTTGCAGTGGCTCCTCAGAGGATCTCAGTGTCCTTGCATGGAGAAGCTCCTTCAGGTTCCTCAGCCCCCAGTTGTTCATGGCTGTCTGTAGTCCATATAGCTCTTCCATGCTCCTTGTCAACTATTTCTCTTCCTAACCATTTCTGCCACTCGGATAAAGAAGCTTTCAGGAGCGTTTCCACATCCTGTGAGCTTGAATTTTCAAGGGTAGTCCTGCCCAAACTCCTAATCCTGGGTCGGGCTTCTCATTTCCTCTGAATTAAGTTTCAATGTGTTCACCCTCGTCCAGTCCCTGATTGCTTCCAGATGCCAGTTGGGCATGTTTGTAGTCTGATTTCTCTCTCATGCGAGAATGTGTAGTTGCTAAAGAAACCTTCACAGGAAAGGGGAAGTGTGAATATTTCAACGAGTGAATCAATGAACGGATAAGAGTTCTGATAAAAGACCCAGAGTGACATCATCACCCCCCCTCGCCCTTCTCTTTGTCTTTCCTCTTCTATGAGGCTTGCTCCTTTTGCATCTGCAAGATCCGAGTTTCTCCAGGGCAGAAGTGCTGGTGTTGAAAGGCAGGCGACGAACCCCAGAGTGTAGCACCAAGAGGTCTGCAAAGCCTGGGCCTCGGAAAGTAGGGAAGCGTCTGGCTCAGAGTTTTTTTCAGTAGGAGCTGCTGCA
The DNA here is from genome assembly GCF_032191835.1 of Heteronotia binoei. NCBI lineage: Eukaryota > Metazoa > Chordata > Lepidosauria > Squamata > Gekkonidae > Heteronotia > Heteronotia binoei. The sequence continues at coordinate 63,279,473 of NC_083238.1, forward strand.
GGAGAAAGAGCTTTGCTGTCAGAAGGCCATCGGTGTAGGAGCACTGGGGCATATGGCTTCTGTATGTCTGAAAGCTAGTGGAGATAGTTATTTAGGGATAACCTAGTCATTTGACTTATTGCATCAAGAAGAAGAAGACCATAGATTTATACCTTGCACTTCTCTAAATCAGAGTCTCAGAGCGGCCACAATCTCCTTTACCTCCCCCCCAAGAGACACCCTGTGAGGTGGGTGGGGCTGAGAGGGCTCTCACAACAGCTGCCCTTTCAAGAACAACTCTTGCAAGAGCTATGGCCGACCCAAGGCCATTCCAGCAGGTGCAAGTGGAGGAGTGGGGAATCAAACCCGGTTCTCCCAGATAAGAGTCCGCTCACTTAACCACTACAGCAAACTGGTTTTGAAATGCCAGTGACTCCTCAGCCTCAAGCACTCTATCTGGCTCAGAGGGTTTTGCCCTTCTCACCCAGGGGCAGCCCGTTGGTGGTGCCCTCGTCAGGCTTTCAAGACAAGGGTTGTTCAGAGGCAGTTTGCTGTTGCCTCTGCCTGCCATAGCAGCCCTGGACTTCCTTGGTGGTCTGCCAGGCAAATGCTGACCGGGGCCAGCCCCACCTGGCTTCTGAGAGCTGACAAGAGCAGGCTAGCCTGGGCCCTCCGGGGTCATGGAGACTGTGGATGATAACAGGCGGGCAAAAGACCCGTCCTGAAGCCGCCACACCCTCACCCGCAAGCCTCCCCATCCCGTCCACGGGGCGCCATAGGCGCCATCAGATGGCTGTTGTGCACCATTCCTGTGGCTTGGTTTGGGTTTGTAGTGGCCATGCACGCACGCAGGCACGCACACATGCGCTCTGAACAGTTTTGTTTTTTAAAAAAGCCGGATGCGACTTGGGCAGCCCTTCCGCTTCCAGACGCCAAGGAGCAACTGGCTGTTGGCTCAGATATTTGCTACCACTTTGGGAGTGGCAGCTTTTTGAGTCACTCCATAGAGGCCGGAGGGCAGGATGAGGACAGGCAGCAGATGTCTGCATGTGGAGGGATTTTTTGGGTCGATTTCAGAGCCCAAAGTGCTGGTCTTCAAGGATCCGTGCCCTTCAGCCCTCTTGGAACACTTCCTTCTATCTGAAGGGCTCTTTCTCGAGCAGAGACGTATCCACTGTCGTATTCCATTTTGTCTCAGAAAGGTTCTACACAGGAGAGCTTTCTTTGATCAAGATAGTACTTTGCTATTGTTTGGCAACCGCTGTGCTCTTTGGGGGAAGTGCTCCTCCACACTCGGCATCCATCCCGCACAGTCTTCTCACCGAGCTGGAGGCGGGCGCCTGGAGAGGCACTCACGGCAGATGGCACTTTAAGGGGGCTCTCTCTTGCCTTTGACTGCAGCCTCTTGCTTCTTCTTCCGAGTTTCACTCTGTAGTTTTGGTTATTTTTTAACTTTGTATACTGAGCTCTTTATTAAAAGATTATACCTCCTTTTGTACATTGCCCAGAGCTTGGTGCAAACTGGGATAGGATGATGAATAAAGCAAATAAATAATAAAATAATAAGAATAATAAGAATTGTAGATTTATACACGGCTTGGAATTCTAATGCCGCTATAATGTATTCAGCACTATATAATGGTTTTAATAATCTCGAATTGTAATACGTTTTTAAACTGGAAATGTAAATTATGGTTTTATATATTTTATTTGTTTAATTGTGTAGATACTGTGAGCCGCCCTGAGTCCGCTTGCGGAGAGGGCGGGATATAAATCAAATGTAATAAATAAATAATAAATAAATAAATAAATAAATATACCCCGCCCTTCTCCCTGAATCAGAGACTCAGAGCAGCTTACAATCTCCTATGTCTTCTCCCCCCACAACAGACACCCTGTGAGGTAGGTGGGGCCGAGAGGGCTCTCACAGCAGCTGTCCTTTCAAGGACAACTTCTACAAGAGCTATGGCTAACCCAAGGCCATTCCAGCAGCTGCAAGTGGAGGAGTGGGGAATCAAACCCAGTTCTCCCAGATAAGAGTCCACACACTTAACCACTACACCAAACTGGCTCTCTTCTCAAAATAACAATATAGCCTACTTAGAGCCGATAGACAGATGGCCAGACAGACGGACAGACGGACAGCAGAAATCTACTCTCCAGCTTGCAGTTTGTGGCTCTCTAGAGCATCTACCAAATCATGCGCATTTCAAGAGTTACAGTTGTGTTTTTGTTTTGTTTTGTTTTTCCCCTTGGAGTCCAGGCTGTCAGACTTTAGGTATAAAGAGTTAGCATTTGTGGAGATGTGTGTGTTCTGGGTTCTTTAAATCCTCCAAGGAGTCCCATGCATTACCCATTTATGTATTCAGATATAAGAAACAGAGTGACCGTGTTTAATCCATGTCCTTATAGAGTCATCAACTACGATTAATTTGAGTCATCAACTCAAATTAATCAAGAAACAGCTGTTCAAAACATGCTAATTATTTTAACCGAAGAACTTACAAAAAAAAGTAAGCGGGAAAAGTCTCTTCTAAACTGGTGCTGGCTTTATCTAGAATGCTTTTTCTTCAAAAGTAACCTTGTGTTTTTATCCAAATTTTGTCAAACAATTAAGACTTAATCAGATGACAGTCTCTGTATTGTAGAGCAATTTCACTTTTTATTTGTCCTACTGGAATAAGTTTAATGCATGTAATCTTACAAGGAGACTTTCAATTAATACAGTGAAACAAGAATCACTATATCTAATTGTTAACCAAGCTATTGAGTGTAAATCAAAACTCCACACAATAGGGGCAGGGAAAGACGGGGAGACCACTTTTCCCTTTTAACTGTTTTTGAGTGGGACAACACCCAAGCCCTGCCTATCTACCAATTATTCCTCAGGGGACTTTGATGTTACTGCAAATATTCCCGAAAGCAACGATCTCTTGGGAAATCACAAGGTAGTTGTCGCATCCCCAACTCAGTAACCTAGGCTGGTATATTCAGTGAAGTTTAAAGTTCTCAATGCTTTGGGTATCGGAATGTGCATAGCAGGAGCTCCTTTGCATATTAGGTCACACCCTCTGATGGAGCCAATCTTCCAAAAGCTTACAGGGTTCTCAGTACAGGGCCTACTGTAAGCTCCAGGAGGACTGGCTGCATCAGGGGGTGTGGCCTAATATGCAAAGGAGTTCCTGCTACAAAAAAGGCCCTGGGAATGGACAACACAGAAAAGACAATGACTGGTTTCTTAAAGTCTAGTCAGTAGTAATGTAGGCAATGGCTTTGGTACATGGTGCATTCCTGAAGTCAGGGAAATACTCTGTACAACTAAAGCCACGTATTTACTTTAAATAGAAAAGAACTGGGTCAGAACCATGCCGAATAATGTTCTAAAGTGAGTAATAAAGAGAAGGCAAGGTGAAATACATATTTATATCTGTATCAATTATAGCTTTAGTTCATGTCTTCCTGCACCGCATCAGATTTCAGATTGTCATAACCTTTGTGTGGAGTCTGCCCCCTCCGGTGGCACCGTGTACAGCCACATGGCGTTGCCTGCTCAGCAGCCTGGTTTTGCTCTTTGTTATATATGTGATCGGAATCGTGACTAATCTATGGAGTTCTTGCCTGGCTCATTGGAACCTGGAGGACTGAGTTTGGGGACTCAGGAATAATAGGCGGCAGGATCCGAATCCCTGCTGCCCTGCTCCAATCATGAGCCCCCTGCTGGTTTCAATGGTCCAATAGCACGCTAGTGCAGGAGCGTTGAGTGTATATCTAGTTGGCCCCATTGGCCCAGTCTTCAGTCTTCGAGTGCAGCACTATACTACGCTATATCTAATAAAAGAGCTATGATCACTACCCCCTTGCCTGGTCATTGCGTGGAACCCACTATATTATACTCTTCTAACTTATCTTGCTCTTCTTCTTCTTGTTGTCTCCGCAGGGGCTCTGTGCTCAGACCTTCTGCGGTCATCTGCATTCCTGCAATCATGCGACATTCAACATGAAGGTGAGGCGTAAAGACTATAAAGGACTGCAGTCACAGGTGCAGGACAAAACGATGGTGCCTTGTACCTGAGATGAGTGCAGAAAGTAATTCTGGGTTAGGTTTTTTTACCCCAAAAGTAGTGATTTACGTGATAAGTAACGCTCCTCCCCAAAGTCCCGCTATTTGTTGACTTATTGCAGCTGTTTCCCCCCTCAAAGTTCCCCCTATGGAGATAATGAAAGAGCCCGATGTTCACACTGAAATGAGAAGCTTAATGCTATGATAAGAGAATGCAGAACGGGGTTCCTAAATAATTGAGCTGTTAAACTGAAGAAGGAATTGAAAGTCATCAAAATCTAGAGAGACATCTTTTTAAGAAAGCGGCTGCGTTGAAGCTACACTCCTCAGGACCACCCAGCTGGTGAATTTCAGTTGGACTATTTCCAAGTTTGGACTTATACCTATTCCTTTGGGGACAAGGTTTTTTGGCCCCCTTGGGGTTTCTGTTACTTTAAAAGGCCCTAGCACCGCCAGCCTTTATCATTATTGTATTGTTTATTATGTGTTGTACACAATCCTTGAGAGAACTTGTGCTTACCCAAGGTCACATCAGCAGATGCATGTGGAGGAGTGGGGGATCAAACCCAGTTCTTCCAGATAAGAGTCCGCGTACTTCACCACTACACCAAACTGGCTCTTGGAAGGGACCTCCAGGGTCATCTAGTTCAACCCTCTGCACAATACAGGAGATTCACAAACACCTCCCCCAGACACCCCCCCCCCCAGTTTGACCCCTGCTCCATGCCCAGAAGATGTTCATCTGAAATGTCCTTTTGTTCCTCCCACCCATTAGATCTCTTCTTGTCCTCTGGAGAAGCAGAGAAGAAGCCTTTGCCCTCTCCCATGTGTCGACCCCTCAGATATTATACTCCACCCCTCCCCTTCATTATTCTCTTCTTGGACAGAATTCATTGAGGGTTTCTGCACTCTGTATTAGAAATGATGGGTCCATCTCAAGAATTCACTAAATAGATCACATTATTGTATGCATGACCCAGGGCCCAGGTGAAGTGATCATTAATGGGTTCCACTTGCTGTGTTCTGCAGTCAGGGCTTGCCTGTTCCCCCCTTGTTGTTTAACTTCCCTCTGGAGCCTCTCCCCTGAGCAGGAGGTCAGGGAAAAACTATAAGGGAGTTAAAAACAAGGGAAACGGAGCCAAATTAGTGCTCTGTTCAGCTGGCCCACTGCTACTTTTACAAGCTCCAGATTGCAGTTTCCAAATTAATAGATCTTGTTACTAAGTTTGGAAACCTTTGGGGATTTAAAATTAACTAGGCGCAATCGACAGCAATGCCAGTTGGAGATGTTCCTATAAACCCATTATTGTTCCACTGACCCTTCCAAGAGGCCACGCAGCAAGTGAAACATTTAGGGTTATTAATCCATGGGATGTAGAGGATGATGTGCTCTGGCTAAATAGCATCACCACATTAAAAAAAATTAATACTACTGAAGATCTGCATCGACGGAAGCTGTAACACTCGGGGATAAAATCAGCATCTTCAAGTTGAATTCTGCCTCCCAGCTGAAGCCCACCTCCATTTATTCTCCAAAAAAATATTTCTTAGAGTGGATTCCATTAAAAAAAAAAGATTGTGGGGGGAGGCAAGAATTTAAGACCCAAAACCGCCTACAAAAGTCCCAGCTTGAAAGGGGAGGGTTTGGCCTCCTGAATTTAAGACCTGTTACATGGCCTTTCTAAGAACATAAGAGAACATAAGAGAAGCCATGTTGGGTCAGGCCAGTGGCCCATCCAGTCCAACACTCTGTGTCACATAAGAACATAAGAGAAGCCATGTTGGATCAGGCCAATGGCCCCTCCAGTCCAACACTCTGTGTCACATAAGAACATAAGAGAAGCCCTGTGGGATCAGGCCAGTGGCCCTTCCAGTCCAACAATCTGTGTCACATAAGAACATAAGAGAAGCCCTGTTGGATCAGGCCAGTGGCCCATCCAGTCCAACACTCTGTGTCACATAAGAACATAAGAGAAGCCCTGTTGGATCAGGCCAATGGCCCATCCAGTCCAACACTCTGTGTCACGCAGTGGCCAAAAACCCCAAGTGTCATCAAGAGGTCCACCAGTGGGGCCAGGACACTAGAAGCCCTCCCACTGTCCCCCCCTCCCAAGCACCAAGAATACAGAGCATCACTGCCCCAGACATAAGAGAAGCCATATTGAATCAGGCCAGTGGCCCATCCAGTCCAATACTCAGTGTCACACAATGGCCAAAATCTAGGTGCCCTTAGGAGGTCCACCAGCCAGATCAGAACTCCAGAAGCCCTCCCACTGTTGCATAAATTAGTGTGCTCTGGGGTCATCCTTCCTGAGTAAAGACAAAAATGCATGAGCTGGAGGCTGAAAATCTATGGGCCAGCTCACGCTAACTCAGCTTAGAGGGAACACTGGTTGTGGGTCTCTTCCACAACGTATCTAATAGAATGGCTGCATGTGAAAAACTAGGTTCTTTTGGGGAAGAAATGAATTGTGCTTTCAGAATTAGAAGTCGGATTGTCTGCCATACTTGTATCTGAGTTCTTAGAGGATGATCTTGTAGATGTTTATATCCTGTGGCATGTGATGGCATTACTGGAGGTGTCTGGGCTTGTTTTCAGCATCTGTTTTTCATTCTACAGGCACCTCTGGCAATGCTTGTTCTTACTTTCTTTTCCATGGGAATATTTTATTCCTTGGAGATACAGGGAGGATTTGGACAAGAAAACCTTCTGGCGCTTCCTGCACCACATCTTCTGTTTCACAAAAAGCTCAGTTTGTTTATCGTTCTGTTAACTTATTTCTCAGAGCTCAAATGGGCACGAAGCAAGGATATGCAAGCTAATTCCGTTTGGTGCTAATGATTTCACCTTACAGGCACAAGTAAGCTGCATAAACGGAGATACTGGCTAGAGAACAAGAACACTTTTTGCTGTTTCAAATAGAGTGAAGATATACATCTAATTTACACTCATATAATGCTGTAATACGTTGAAAAAGTCAAATACAAAAAGAGAACCAGACTCATAGATTGGATCAAAAAAAGAATTTCAAAGGTAAAAACCTTCTTATCAGTGTGTTGCAGTGATTAAAGTTGGCCTGTGAGGTCCAGGTTCGAATCTCCCTCTGCCATGGTGGTTTGCTGGGTGACCTTGGCCCAGTCACGTACTCTGAGCCTAATCCATCTGACAGGGCTGTTGGAGGGAATAAAACGGAGGAGAGGAGACAATATCAACCTTCATGAAAGATGCTGTGCTTAAGGACAATCCTACCAGCTGTGTATGAAGTCCGTCCTCTTTACAAAACCAGTTGATCTTTCTCCGTTCTGGGCCGCCTCATTGCCCACCTGTGCCTGCCTTGCTCTCCCTCTCTGATGTTTTGTTGCCTCCGAAAGTCTGCAGGGCTCAGATCACACGCTGGAAACTGGAGCTCAACATTAATGAGCGTGAACATTAATTGTCAAGGGTTGGAAATCTGTCCAGTCATTTTTAATTAGGGGAACGTGGTCAGAAGATGACTCTGCATTCCTGTGTGCCCATGTTTTATTCATGTGGCTTCTGGAGATCTGAGCGATCCGAGCCATGAAAGCAAAATCATTCAGTTGTTCGTGGGAAGGGCAAAAAACTCTGACTCGAAAGAGAGCCCTGCTCATTCCCTCGGAGAGGGGGGCTCAGTGCAGGCACCTGCTGCTCTGCAAAAGGCTTCTGTGCAAGCCACTCTGCAGCTGACCGGAATAGCAGATGGGCAGGGCCCTCGTTAAGGTGCAGCTCTGAGTTCGGCACGTTCAGGGATGTCTGAAGGTGGCAGTGCAGCGCTCTGCCTTCCGCCAAAGGCTTTTTCAAAGGGAACAGACCAGCCCTCTCCGTGTGCAGGCCAGAGAGGAAAACTTCCTAAGAGCCCACTGAAATCTAACTCACCGGGATTCTTCTCAGTCCATATTTCCTGCTTGATTAGTCCGCTCTGCTGCACAGTCCCTCGGAACCAGAACTTGGCATCCCTTCCCCGTAGTCTACATGCAAGCATCCCTTCAATAGCTGTCTGTGCTGTTCGTGCAGCCAGCCCTCCCAGTCCCCATTAACCCATTGTCTCTCCTGCAGCCTTCACCCCCTCAGAGCCAGGGCCTGACTTCCCCAGAATAAAGCAAATTCCAATAGTTCTGCTGGAAGGAAGGAAGGGAGGGAGGGAGGGAGGAAGGAAGGAAGGAAGGAAGGAAGGAAGGAAGGAAGGAAGGAAGGAAGGAAGGAAGGAAGGAAGGAAGGGAGAGAGAGAGAGGGAGGAAGGAAGGGAGGAAGGGAGAGAGAGGGAGGAAGGAAGGAAGGAAGGAAGGAAGGGAGAGAGAGGGAGGAAGGAAGGAAGGGAGAGAGAGGGAGGAAGGGAGGGAGGAAGGAAGGGAGGGAGAGGGAGGAAGGAAGGAAGGGAGAGAGAGGGAGGAAGGAAGGGAGGGAGGGAGGGAGGCAGAGAGAGGGAGGAAGGAAGGAAGGAAGGAAGGAAGGAAGGAAGGAAGGAAGGAAGGAAGGAAGGAAGGAAGGAAGGAAGGAAGGAAGGAAGGAAGGAATATACATATGTCAAAAATGCTCTAAACACGTATATGTTTTCCATCTCCACTCCTTGTTGTATACTAGAGACTGTAAGAGAATGGGAATGAAAATATTTTAAATATGCTTGTTTTATATACAAATGACATTTACATGAATTCTGATCCATTCTATGGCTATTTTGCCATTACAACACAGTTTACTAAATTAATGAATCAATGAAAATGACAACTAATGCTGCAATTTGATAGCACATTAACTATAATTAAAAATTACAAATACATCCATTGTGTTCATGGGTGGCATTCACCACCCTCTGAAACTTTTTTTTTGTCATATCCAGTCTTTGCACATACCTGTTTTTGCCTCTTCTAACAGTGAGAACTGATGCAGTCACTACCTCGTGAGGGGTTTTCTCATAGGGTCGAGTGGGGTGGGAAGTGGGCTGTGGCTTGAAGGCATCTACTCAGGCGGCAAGGGACACTGGCCGAGATGACTGGCTCTCTCGCAGGGAAGAAGACAAGATGGCTGCCGTTGCCAAGCACATCTGGAAAATGTGCCTCAAAATGGCTGCCCAGTTCCTTTGTTTGAGCCAAAGCTCCAGCAGCCCTGTGGCTCTTTTCTTTCCCATCTCTCTATTTGGAGGTAGGCCCTGCAGAAGGTAAAGAAGGTTGGCCCAAGTGCAGGGGGGAAAACAGCTGCAGCATAAGATGACTCCTGAGAGGGGCACTGGAGCTGAGCGCATGACAATGTGAGCCTCCACATGCGCCCTACGACCGAAAGAGCCCCCACGATGCTCAGCAAGCCTGGCTAAAGCTCCATTCACTGCTGCCTGGCAGGAGAGGTAGTAGGGGAGGAAGCAGGGCTCCCAAAGCTTACAGGGCTCTTCTTGCAGGGCCTGCTGAAAACTCCTGGAGGATGGGCTACATCAGGGGGGTGCGGTCTAATATGCAAAGGAGCTCCTGCTACAAAAAAGAAGCCCTGGGAGGAAGTAAAAAGCCATCTTTACTAAATGAGCACAAAAACGTCCATCGTGCTGAGCAGCCCTGTGGTGGGGCTTGCTGTTCTACAGCCCTGCAAAGGAGCAAAGAGGGAGGGAGGGAGGGATTCTCTCACAAAGAACCTCATGCACAAACACACCAAAAACCTCCCCACACTCACCAGATTGCTGGCTCATACACTTGCCTCAGTCACCCCCTTTAGCCCCACCCTTTAGCACACCTATCGCCAAAGCCCCCGAAGGCTTGCCCCCCCAGCCCCGCCTCCTCAGCAGCGGCAGGAGTAGGGTTGCCAATCCCCAGGTGGGGGCAGGGGGTCCCCCGGTTTGGAGGCCCTCCCCCCACTTCAGGGTCATCAGAAAGCGGTGGGGGGGAGGGAAATGTCTGCTGGGCACTCCACTGTACCCTATGGAGACTGTTTCTCATAAATGGAGAATTGATCTGCTGGTATCTGGGGCTCAGGGGGGGCGCTTTTTGAGGTAAAGGCACCAGATTTGCAGCATAGCATCTAGTGCCTCCAAGTTTAAAAAAGAGTGGCCCAGGGGAACTATGAGCCCCCAAAGAATGTGCCCCTGCCCTTTGTTATTTCCAATGGAGGGAAGGCATTTAAAAGGTGCGCGGTCCCTTGAAATGTGATGGCCAGAGCTCCCTTTGGAGTTCAACGATGCTTGTTGCAGCCTTGCACCCTTGTCCCCAGATATTTCCTGGCAACTTTGAGGCCCAGGCCTGCTCAGAAGGGGCAAGTCTCGAATCTAACACCCCTTCTCATGGGGGGGGGGTATTCTTGGGCCTTCTTGCTTTGTTCGAAGAGGGCCTGGGGCAAGTGGACCTCCAGCTTCACTGCTGTGATTCTGTTTGTGTCATCTTGAGCTGGACTCTGGAGAGAGGCAGCATATACACTCCCTAAATAAAACATAACTTAAATCCGTTTCTGCAAGCTGGTGCACTTTGACTTTTAATTTCCTATTCTTCTAGAGCAGGTGATTTCTGGTTCTTCCAGTGTGCTATTCTTCGTCTCCTTGCTGCCCTTGTTGAGCTAAATGCCAGTTCAATTTTGTGTGCATCGTAATCATTTTGAAGGAAACCAAGGTGATAATTTCAGAATCCAGAGGAACTGGCAGTTTCTATCTTTAACTGTTGAGTTCCAAAATATTTAGATCTGGGTGGGGCATCCAGATTTGCAAGAGATCTTCTCTGAACATTACAGTATATTTTATCTCCCTATCGCCAGATCCCACTGGGCCATGACTTTATAATATTTCACCTTCAATAATATATGTGTTAAATTTATTCCTTTTTTATATCAGTATGTCCACATTTCATCACTTGTAGATTTCCCCGGATCTTTCCCCTGCTTTCCTCCAGGCACTTCGTTCTCCTAGTCACTGTCTCCAATTATGACTGATCGAGCTTTAATGAAGTCCGTTTGTGTCAGCCGGTAGCACCTTTTCAACTCAGTTGCTTTCTCATGATTCTCTTCATTTTAATGTTCTATTTACCCAGTTTCTAATTTGAAAGTATTGACATTCTGAGAACTCCAGTCTTTCGTTTTCACTTCTGTACAAGATAATATCCCTCCAGTATTGCCTCAATCCCTCATAAAAAGGGAAAGGTGGTCCCCTGTGCGAGCACCCAGTCGTTACCGACCCATGAGGTGCTGTTGCATCATGAAGTTTTCTTGGCAGACTTTTTACGGGGTGGTTTGCCCTTGCCTTCCCCAGTCATCTACACTTGACCCCCAGCAAGCTGGGGACTCATTTTACCGACCTCGAGAGGATGCAATCTTAAACGGCATTCATCCCCTACATAAACTGACATTAGTGAACTTAAACAAGCATTTAAGATTGAAACTGTAAATCTTGATAATAGATATTTCCACCACCACCCCACTTCCTCACAATGTTATGAAATTGCCCCATGAAGATTTGGGGAAGGGAAGCTAGTTTTAGTAGGTCCTTCTTCACTGTTTGTGGAAACAGGAGTCTCAAATCTTTCAAATGGCAAGCTAAGGTTAGCCTCTTCCATCCATTGCTGCTTCCTTCCAGCTTTCTAAGTGTGGCTTCAGAGAAATGAATGGAGAAGAGCAGTAGGAAGGGTTGAAACCAGCCTCCATGCTGTGTTGGTCGCCCTTCCCATCGGTTGCTGTGTTGGTCGCCCTTCCCTTCGGTCTGTAATGGCTCCTGTTTCTAGAGAATGCAGCAAGAACCAGGTGATATCCCCAAGAAGGAAAAGATAGTGTGCAGAACACCCTCTCTCTCCTGCTGGACAGGAGAGGTGAGCTCTACGTACCACCTGCTGAATATTCTGGGCATTCTTAGCTGGGAATTGGGGAATGCCCCCCCACCAATCTCCCCACCCACACGCACAAGGAAGAGGGAGGTGAAGGATCTCAGCATGAGAACTGATGCGCAGACTCACACTTGGTTCTGCCGGAGGCAAATTTTGTGTGCAAGCAGCTCCAAATGGGGATTCCTTTGGGTGAGATCTCTCAGGTGAGGTTGGACCACAGCAGACCTGGAAAAGTCACCGTGGTGATGGTGGCAGCTTCTGAGAGAGCTCTCTCAGCCCCACCTACCTCACAGGATGTCTGTTGTGTGTGTGTGGGGAGATAAAGGAGATTGTGAGCGGCTCTGAGACTCTGAAATTTGGAGTGGAGCACAGGATAGAAGTCCAATAGCATCATCATCATCAATGGACCCCCATCCAAGTACCATCCAGGGCCAGGCCAGCTGTGCTGAGATGGGACAAGAGCAGGATAACCTGTCGTGGTGGAGACAAGGGAAACCCAGGAGGTGAGTGGACAGAGTGCCATTTGGGAAGCCCGCTGCCACCTCTGAAGAACTGCTGCCTTTGGAGAAGGGAGGGATATGGAGGGAAACCTCCAGCTGGAAGCCCCTCCCCCCAACAAGCGGAAGAGTGGGGCTCTGTGCAGAGATCCATACTTTGCCCCCTTGATATTTACGGGGTTAGGCATGCATAACTGTACAAAAGATCAGGCTCCTGTTAATAGGTTGTGGGCTTTAGAAATCGTTTTCTCTTCATGTTTTCGCTACCTTCTAAGCATTTTGGAAATGCCATTTCATGAAAGCCTCAAGGACTGTGGAAGATATGCTTAATATCCATCCACCCCCGCCCTTCTTCCTTCTCCCCCCCCTCCCCCCAGCCCTCCCCACTAGCAAACGTTTCAGGTCAGCCTTCCATTGATTTGCCGAAGGACAAATAATGTCAGACAGATTTCATTCCAAAACAAAATTTCAATATTGTTTACCTCGTCAGGAGTCGAGCTTGATGTCAGTTACCATTTAGCCAGACCAATAGTATTGATATTTGATGTCAGTTCTTATTCATTACCAAGCCCAAAGATTCCGGAGTCAGATCTTATGCAGATGACAGAAACAAAGCAGGAACTGCTTCGCTCCAGTTGACAGACAGAAGCAGGCAGAAAGCAGAATATCAAACCCAGGAGTGGCCTGCCTGGCCCTCTTGATGTATGCAGGAGGCCGGGCGCTTTGCATAAACTCAAAGTCAGACGCTGGCAAAGGTTACTTCATCATTTCCATGAGGTGCCTTCGCAGAGGCAAGAAAGCTATAACCGGATTTTCCTTTGCCCACTGCTGCTGCTTCACAGCATCTAATTGCAAAGCAGGATTACCTGGAGATGCGGAGATGGTGTCTGTGGTTGTACAGATGTCAAGGCTCTTTGGAAACGGAAGTTTAAAAAGCGTATTAAGACATTTCCTTGTAGAAGATACTTCCTGTTCTCCTGGGGGTGCTGATTCATCACCCCCACAAATGTTTTTTTTTTTTTTTAAACATGCTTTTTACACATGTTACATGACTACTTCCATTTTATAGACAGAAAGGTTTAATGGGCTCCCATGCGTAAGGCAGAGGGGGAGACAGAAACATGGGGGGGTGGGGATTCCTATATGCTCTGAATGGTCATATTATTATTAATGTTATAAATATGTAGAACTGTGCAAAATGCGGCAAAACCCAAAAATGCATAGCAGAATTGCAAAAAGACACAACCAGTTAATTCCATACTACTTGCGTGCAAGTACCACTCAATGACAACGAAGTCTTTCAGAGTCCCAGAAAAACCAAACAGATAAGGGAGAAAAGACTCTCTACAGCTTTCTTCAAGATGATGGACTCTGGAAGACTAAAGTAAACATCCATTTGTATTTTTGCCATATTTTGTGTAGTTCTATATATTTATAACAGTAAGAATAACACTACCATTCAGAGCATAGAGCATCTCCCCCCGTGTTTCTGTCTCCACACTGCTTCCACTGTATAGCATACGGGCTTTCTCCTAGGCTAGTGGGTGCCTGTGAAGAGCAGGCGGCAGGCCTTTCATGCCTTCCCACCCATCAAAATGGCAGCCATGGATTTTATTTATTTCTTTAGTTCTGTACATTTATAGCCCGCCCTTTCCCATGAAGGGCTCAGGGCGAGTTCCAACAAGCTAAAACATTAAAACCAACAGTAAAACTTCAGAATAGTTAAAACAATTAAGCCAATAAATTAAAATTAAGAACATAACATAAGAACATAAGAGAAGCCATGTTGGATCAGGCCAACGGCCCATCAAGTCCAACACTCTGTGTCGCACAGTGGCAAAAAATCTTATATACACACATACACTGTGGCTAATAGCCACTGATGGACCTGTGCTCCATATTTTTATCTAAACCCCTCTTGAAGGTGGCTATACTTGTGGCTGCCACCACCTCCTGTGGCAGTGAATTCCACATGTTAATCACCCTTTGGGTGAAGAGGTACTTCCTTTTATCCGTTTTAACCTAAATTAATTATTTAAGATGGCATGGGTGGTATGAGCACATGAGACATAATTATCATGGGCGGCCTAAGTTGCCCAAAGGTGTCAGCAGTATTGGCATCATTGATGGGAGGCCAGTTAGATGGTATAATAGGATGAGGACGTCTGCTTGCCTCAACCATAGACCTGGCAGAACAGCCCCGTTTTACAGGCCCTCCGGAATGGTAACAAATCCGGGAGGGCCCGAGCTCCATAGGGAGCTGATTCCACCAGGTCGGGGCCAGGGCCAAAAAAGCCCCGGCCCTGGTCGAGGCAAGCCGGACGTCTCTTGGGCCAGGGATGGTCAGAAGATGTTGCCCAGCGGATCGCAATGGCCTTCCAGGCTCATATGGGGAGAGACAGATGTTGTTAGTAGCCAAGAAAAAGCAGTGATCAAGTGACACCTTCTGAGACTAACCCAGTTTATTCCAGCATAAGCTTTGGAGAGTCGGGAGTCACTCATTAGAGGACTCATCTCCAAATGGACATTTTACAAGAAAATTTGGGACTACACTCAGAAAAGTGTGGAGGGAGGAGAGGCTGTGGTTGAGGAAGGCTACTGCTGAAGCATTCCCCCAAGAGACTGGGAGGGACAGGGCCGGTCACTGTTAATTCATGAGGAGAGAGTCGCAGGTTCCTTCCAGCCTCCCATGGTGTTGAGTTCCAGGGAGATCAAGGAAACCTCCAAACAAGTCCCTTGAGTGATGTTCAGGGCCAGCTTTGTAGCGTGAGGCAGGGAACACTGGAATACGACACGACAGCATGAACATTACATGAGAAGGGAAACACAGACTCTCCTTGGAATGGTGGGTAATGCTGAATAGTTCCACTTGCAGTGAGGTAGCAAACCCAAGTCCTTGTTTGGACCCCAGTCTGGACAGCGAATGAGGCCACCCGGTTTGGAATGGGTACCCTGCCCGATTTGGTGGTACAAAGGAGCATCCCAGCTCTCCCCATTGCCCCACACATACTCCACTTGCTTGGCTGTGTCTTTCCCAGGACACTCCTTGCCTACCAGCTCATTGGGCCCTGGAAGTTTCTGGGGCAGGTGACCCTTTCATGCTCTCTTTGTAGAGCCACACTGTTGGAGACTGTTGATAGCTCTTCAGAGGGTCCACTCGGTACCACTGGGAGGGTCATTCTCAGCTGACCCTCGCCTTTCTCCTCCCTGCCTTGTGATCCAGTTTGGCGTAGTGGTTAAGTGTGCGGACTCTTATCTGCGAGAACCAAGCTTGGTGTAGAGAGTCAGTTTGGTGTAGTGGTTAAGTGTGCAGACTCTTATCTGGGTGAACGGGGTTTAACATAGGAACATAAGAGAAGCCATGTTGGATCAGGCCAGTGGCCCATCCAGTCCAACACTCTGTGTCACACAGTGGCCACACAGTATGAATTCCACATGTTAATCACCCTTTGGGTGAAGAAGTACTTACTTCTATCCGTTTTAATCTAACCAGCAATGCCCACGAGTTCTTGTATTGTGAGAAAGGGAGAAAAGGACTTCTTTACTTTCTCCATCACGTGCATAATCTTGTAAACCTCTCTCATGTCACCCCGCAGTCGACGTTTCTCCAAGCTAAAGAGCCCCAAGCGTTTTAACCTTTCTTCATAGGGAAAGGGTTCCAACCCTTGAATCATTCTAGTTGCCCTTTTCTGCACTTTTTCTAATGCTATGATATCCTTTTTGAGGTGCGGTGACCAGAATTGAACACAGTATTCCAAATGAGACTGCACCATCGATTTATACAGGGGCATTATGATACTGGCTGATCTGTTTTCAATTCCCTTCCTAATAATTCCCAGCATGGCGTTGGCCTTTTTTATTGCAAACGCACACTGTCTTGACATTTTCAGTGAGTTATCTACCACGACCCCAAGATCTCTCTCTTGGTCAGTCTCTGCCAGTTCACACCCCATCAACTTGTATTTGTAGCTGGGATTCTTGGCCCCAATGTGCATTACATTGCACTTGGCCACATTGAACCGCATCTGCCACGCTGATGCCCACTCACCCAACCTCAACAGATCCCTTTGGAGTTCCTCACAATCCTCTCTGGTTCTCACCACCCTGAACAATTTAGTGTCATCTGCTAACTTTTGATTTTGGTTTGATTCCCCACTCCTCCACTTGCAGCAGCTGGCATTGCCTTGGGTCAGCCATAGCTCTGGCAGAGATTGTCCTTGAAAGAGCAGCTGCTGTGAGAGCCCTCTCAGCCCCACCCACCTCCCAGGGTGTCTGTGGTGGGGGCGGGGAAGGGAAAGGAGATTGTGACCGCTCTGAGACTCTTCGGAGTGGAGGGTTGGATATAAACCCAGTATCATCATCGTCATCATCCTTGAGATGGGGCCATCATGACATTGGCCCAAAGGCATCGGTGGCTTCACCCTTCCTGAGGTGATGGTCAGTGGGAGAGCTCGCCCCGGATTGGCCAGTGTTTGCCACATAAGTTCTTTATGACCGTCACTTATCAAAGTGAATGTCTGAGGTTAGTTTAAGGATGGTGCTCTTCAAAAAGTGGTTGTGATGCTCATTCGCCCCCCTCCTCTGACCACAAGCCCCTGGGACACGAGAGGCTCCACTTTCATGGACACAAAGGGGGGAGGGGAATGATTAGCTAAGCCCCTACAAAAAAGAAGAGAAAAGAGGCATAGCCGAGAAGACTGCTGTCTAAAGTGCAGCATCCAGCCTGCATAGCAATCTTTCCGCAGGGCGCCCAGGGATCTTGAGCTCCGTATGCAAATATATGCAAAGAACTTCTTCAAGCCTGACATGGACTCTTCTCAGATGCCGCAAGGAGCTTCTTTGCCCTTGATCTAGCGAAAGACAGGAAGGTTTCCTCTGTTCCGTGCAGCACAGGGGTAGCCTGCTTCTAAACAAACAGGAGAATAAGAACCCACCGTTATTTGACCGTTTCCAGTGCTGGAAATAACAAGAGCCCTGTGGCGCAGAGTGGTAAAGCTGCAGTGCTGCAGTCGGAGCCCTCTGCTCACGACCTGAGTTCAATCTCAGCGGAAGCTGGTTCAGGTAGTCAGCCCGAGGTTGACTCAGCCTTCCATCCTTCTGAGATCAGTAAAAGGAATACCCAGCTTGCTGTGGGGAAAGTGTAGATGACTGGGGAAGGCAATGGCAAACCACCCCGTAAAAAGTCTGCTGTGAAAACTGGTGCTTGCACAGGGGACTACCTTTACCTTTACCTTTTTTTAGTGCTGGAAATAATTGTGGGGGGGTCCTAATTTTGGGGGGGGTATTTTTGTGTGTGTGTGCCCCTGTGTGTGGAAGTCATGGCGACATCTGGTGACTTTGGGACACGGAAGATGTTCAGAGAAGTGGCTTGATACAGCCTGCCCCTGCCTCCCAACTCTGGTATTCCAAGGAGGTCTCCTATGCAAGTACTTGTCAGAGTCAGCCCTGCTGAGCTTCTGAGATCTGATGAGATGGGGCTTGCCAGACTATCCAGGGCAGGGCTGGGACATAGGAATTTCACGGAGTGGGAAGTGCTGCTGTGCAGAGACCCTGGCATTCCTGGGTGGTCTCCCATCCAAGGGCTAACCAGGGTCAACACTGCTGAGCTTCCGAGACCCGATGAGATTGGGCTAGAATCCTAGAATCAGAGAGCTGGAAGGGTCATCTAGTCCAACCCACTGCACAAGGCAGGAAACTCACACACACCTCCCCCTAAATTCACAGGATCTGCATTGCTGTCAGATGGCCATTTAGCCACCACCTCCCAAGGAAGCCTGTTCCACTGAGGAACCACTCTAACGGTCAGGAAGTTCTTCCTAATGTTGAGCCGGAAACTGATTTAATTTCAACCCATTCCTTCTGGTCCTACCTTCTGGGGCCACAGAAAATAATTCTACACCATCTTCTTAGAATCATATAATCATGGAGTTGGAAGGGACCTCTAGGGTCATCTAGTCCAACCCCCTGCACAATGCAGGAAACTCACAAACCCCTCCCCCTAAATTCACAGGATCTTCATTGCTGTCAGATGGCCGTCTAGCATCTGTTTAAAAACCTCCAAGGAAGGAGAGCCCCCCACCTCCCGAGGAGGAAGCCAGTTCCACTGAGGAACTGCTCTAATGGTCAAGAAGTTCTTCCTAATGTTGAGCTGGAAACTCTTCTGATTTAATTTCAACCCGTTGGTTCTGGTCCTACCTTCTGGGGCCACAGAAGACAATTCCACACCATTGTCTATAGGACAGCCCTTCAAGTACTTAAAGATGGTGATCCTATCACCTCTCAGCCACCTCCTCTCCAGGCTAAACATCCCAGCTTCTTCAACCTTTCCTCATAGGACTTGGTCTCCAGACTAGTCTGGGCCATCCGGGTCAGGGCTAATAACTGTGTCCCTTGAAGTCACAGCCAACTCACAGTCACCCCTCATAGGATCATAGAGTTGGAAGGGACCTCCAGGGTCATCTAGTCCAAGCCCCTGCACAATGCAGGAAACTCACAAACACCTCCCCCCTACACACACACACACACACACACACACAGTGGCTCCTGATCCAAGCCCAGAAGACGGCAAAAACCTCCAGGATCCCTGGGGCCAAACTGGCCTGGAGAAAAATTGCTGACTAACCCCAGTGTGGTCATCAACATTTTCCTGGATATGTTAGAAAGGGCCACGAGAACTAAGCCCTGAGGCAGCCCTTCCTCCCTCTCTCTCTTGATCTGCCTAATTCACAGAATCCTCATTGCTGTCAGATGGCCATCCAGCCTCTGTTTAGAAACCTCCAAGGAAGGAGAGCCCACCACCTCCCAAGGAGGAAGCCTGTTCCACTGAGGAACCCCTCTAAACTCTCAAACCCCTCCCCTAAATTCACAGGATCTTCATTGCTGTCAGATGGCCATCCAGCCTCTGTTGAAAAACCTCCAAGGAAGGAGAGCCCACCACCTCCCAAGGAGGAAGCCTGTTCCACTGAGGAACCCCTCTAAACTCACAACCCCTCCCCCTAAATTCACAGGATCTTCATTGCTGTCCGATGACCATCCAGCCTCTGTTGAAAAACCTCCAAGGAAGGAGAGCCCACCACCTCCCGAGGAGGAAGCCTGTTCCACCGAGGAATCGCTTTGTC